>NC_025700.1:8079843-8097824 GCF_000633955.1 Camelina sativa
TACAAATCCATCTCTTTTATGGTCAAAGGGTAAAATTGCATATATTATGAGAGCATGTCTCATACTGCATAATATGATTGTCGAAGATGAACGAGATTCATACACACTCTATGACGAACAAGAATTCCAACAAGAAGATGGAACTGGAACTACTCCGAATCTTACATTTTCAGTAACTATGTCTTCAAATCTTGAGGGTTTAGGTGATGGCCATACATTAATTCGTGATAAACAAGCACATCGCAAATTAAAGGAGGATTTGATTGAGAATATATGGAATAAATTTAGACATTAATCTATGTATTAATTAAATAAACTGTTTGTCTTGTTTAATTAATTAAGTAATATGTTTGTTTGTTTTTTTTTAAATTTTATTGACAATGTTTTTTTTGTTTCCTAAAAATATGGCATTGTATTTTGAATTTTAGTAAAAGTTTTATAAGTTTGCAATTAAAATGTTATTTTATAAAATTTTATAATTGTTATATGTTTAAGAATATTAATAAACATTATATTATTAAATAGTATTAAACATTCTTAAATTTTTTATTAAACATTAATCTATGTATTTATTAAACATTCTTAAATTTCTATAAGAATATTATATTATTAAATCTTAAGATCTTACACATGTTCTCCCAATAACTAACTTTTTAATAAAAGTTCTTAACTACTATCTTACATTATTTTCACAATATTTATAGTTTAAGAACACCCTAAACTGATCTCCCAATAAACATGCCCTAACATTAATATGCTCACGGGTAGTAATTTGGCGATGTGATGGTGATATAATCAGGGGCGGATCTGAGGAAGGGGTGGGGCACGTGCCCCATACTCTATTTAAAAATTTACCGAGTAGAAATCTCCAAATGATATCTTTAGTTCAGTTGGTAAATGAAAATATTTTGTTACTTCAGGATCACGAGTTCGAGGCTGTGTACATGCTTTTTTAGCATGTTCCTTTTTATTCTTTTGACAATTCCATTCATTTTTCTTCAATAAAATTATACATATACTTTCAGTTTTATTTTTTTCTTGTATTTCTTTCTAGTTTAACTTTAACAAATTTAATTCGTATTTTAATTGTTTAGTATACATAGAACTTAACTAAAAATATTATAAAACTACTAAATTAATAACATCAAACAATATTATCTCTTTTATAGTTCATTTGTTATTTTTAGAGTTTAAATTTATTTGATATGGTTAGATAAGTGAATTTAAATGTAATACATATATTTATAGTTTATTGTGAATTTTAAGTTTGTAAGTGTGTCTTTTTAATTATTAAATTATATATATATATATATCATATAATATAAGTAATTAAGTATAATTATAAACCAATAAAAGAAACACTTTCAAAAATTTGGGTTCATTATATATTTCAAAATTTAAAATATGTTACATGGAAGATATACTTTGATGCTGTCAAATTAGTATATATAATTTCTGTAACATTTTTATAATAGAAATTTATTATTATTAATTATATGTATTTGTGCCCCATGCAAAATATTCTTCTGCATCCGCCACTGGATATAATCATACTTTTGTTTAAGTTAGGATAATTATAAATTTGAAAAGAAACTATGAAAATTTCTAATTTCGTAAATAGATAGATTTTCATGTTTTCATATTAAATTATAATACGAATTAACAATATCCAAAAATAACATTCGGTTAGGGTTTGAATTTTCGCGGTGCCTTGAAAAATTTGAACTGAGTCACTCATTGAATGAGGCTGGATAGTATTATACTATCAGTCCAGTTATAGAGATGTCCAAAAAATTTGGACACGTAATATGTTTTTTCACCCCTGAAATGTGCTTGAGAAACGATATAAAAAGGTCAAATAATTACATAATGCTTTTCTACCACATACTATCGTATATTCTTGTAAAGTTTAGTCTTAAAACGGGTACGTATATAATCAACAAGTCGTGTACGAATTGTTTTGATTATGAGTGATCGACTGTGATAGAAAAGTAAATCCTATGGATGGGTCAGTAAGGTTTCCAGAAAATCGGATTCCATAATATTATGATTGATAAGTTACGTACAAGTGGTATTTGAGTCAAGGTTAGACGGTAGTTTGAAACAACGTCCGATTACATCACCAGCTTAATGATCTTGGATCATGAACGTAAATCATCAATGTTCATATGTTCATGCATACATTTATAAGATTATAGACATTAAAAAGGTTGTGCACATTATTATTGGTTATCTTAATAATAAAGTTACAAGTATACTACTTATTAGGCCTGGGCAAAATACCCGGATCCGAAGATCCGATCCGAACCCGATCCGAATCCGTATCCGAAATTGTAAAATACCGAACGGGTTCTAAATCTCTAAATCCAAAAATCCGAACCCGAACCCGATCCGAACCAAAATCCGAACGGGTATCCGAATATACCCATGTTATTAATATATAGTAGTAATATATTAGTAATATTTATAATTTTAATAATATAAGTGTTCAAAATATTCAGATTTATACATATTTTAGATAATTTGAAGTATTTAACTGTTTATTAGTAAATTTGGATTAAAAACTCTACATTTTCAGATATATTGCGTATTATTGAATAATTTAGACTAAATTAGATACTAAAATTTGGAATGAACTTCGGGTAATCCGAATCCGAACCCGAAAATCCGAAATACCCAATCCAAATCCGAACGGGTACCCGAATACCCAGGCATACTACTTATATAGAAATAGGAGTAGATAATGCTTTTAAAACAATTTTTTACAAATGAAGATTATATACAGAAAATAAAAACACGTTTCTCAAAATAGAATATTCAAAAATAAAATTTTTCCTTTTCAACTACAAGGCCATCATTATAGGGAGAACACCCTAGGTGTTCTAAACCCAAAAAAATTAGAAAATAATGAATAGTGGGCTTAGAACTATTTTTTTGATCTTGAATAAGAACTGATTTAAGCCCAGTTCTTATTCGACGTGGGTTCACGTGATTGGGCGAGATTTTTTGGAAAAAAGAAAATATTTCATTTATATAAGTATGCAATTTAAATAAATATGCAATTTAAATGTTAATTTATAAGTTTTTATAATTATAATATGTTTCAGAATATTATATTAATTTATAAGTATATAATTGCTTTTATATAAGTATGCAATTTAAATGTTAATTTATAAGTTTTTATAATTGTAATATGTTTAAGAATATTATATTAATTTATAAGTGTACAATTGCTTTTATATAAGTATGCAATTTAAATGTTAATTTATAAGTTTTTATAATTGTAATATGTTTAAGAATATTATATTAATTTATAAGTATACAATTGCTTTTATATAAGTATACAATTTAAATAATAATTTATAAGTTTTTATAATTGTAATATGTTTAAGAATATTATATTAATTTATAAGTATACAATTGCTTTTATATAAATATGCAATTTAAATATTAATTTATAAGTTTTTATAATTATAATATGTTTAAGAATATTATATTATTAAATCTTATGATCTTAAACATGTTTTTCCAATAACTAACTTCTTAACAAAAGATCTAAACTAATGATCTTACATTATTTTCATAATATTTTTACTCTAAGAACACCCAAAACTGTTCTCCCTATAATGATGCCCTAAGATGTTTCACGACCTTACTTGAACAGGATCTGTTCTTTAGGCTCGTACCTCTGTTTCCTTGATTTCTAAGGAGACATGCCCTTAACCCTGGTTGATGAACCATGACTGTGCGATCAGAGCGTGATTAACGGCCACGATTATCTTCGGATGCATCCGGTGCTGTAGAGGATCGTTACTCGGCTTGATTCTACCTTGCCGGGGTGGTCGCACGGCCGTCTGACAGGTTCCTTTTTTTAAACCTTTTCAAAAACAAAAAACTATAAGATGTTTCGGAGGTTAGTATGAAGATTATGAAAATTATTTTTTTAGTCAAAATAGCTCATTTCTTTAATAAGAAAATATTATTTTATAAAAAGCACTTAATTAATTATTTTCTTTTTCTTTTTTTCTTTTATATGTGGATGCGAAAACATCTTATATTCCAAAACAAAAAAAATTCTCAAACATATTATATTTTGAAAGGGAGCTGTAGTAGATGATATTGTATCACTAATTCTCTATCTCCGTTCATAAGCCAGATCGAACTATTTCCTGGAACACGTGAATCGGGAAAGGAATTCGGCTGCGGACAAGCTTCCTCATTATGCTTCTACTATTAATTCTATGTATACTTTATATACTGTACCACCTTGGTTGGTCGACTTTCTGTATCAACCTTATATCGTTGTCTAATAAAAGTTCAGTTATTTAAGAAAAAAATTCTAGATCGAACTAAATTTGTAATCTCGATTAGTCTCATCAAACTCTCAGTTGATATTGGACGACTTTAGTCTATCTATTAAAACATTATATTCGTCTGAATATTGAAGTCTTACATATTTCGATTAAGACATGTTATGTTGGGTCGGCAATTTCAATCTAGAAATAAATTTGGATGGTTACCCAATAGAGATCTATTAATTTTACAAATAACAATAAGAGAATATAAGATTTTTTTTTAATCGTATTAACATGTAGAAGCAGGTGGATCAAACAGTGTGCTTTTACCAAACTATCAATACAAAAAGTAATCTGGTTAAATTTTTCTAAAAAAACTTTTAGGAGATATTGGATATTTGCTGAAAATGGAGGATGATACAAATCCATGTTGGGCTATAAAGCCGATATTCACTCCTCCTTGAATGGCTAAAAATCGTTCGTAACTTTGGACATAAATTCTTCAAAAGCAATTATAATGATGCGACCTCGTTGCTAAATGAATCTTTTTATATCGGTACTTTGAAGATTTTCATTTGTTCCGGAATATAGCAAATGAAAAATTTCTATGACAAGTCTTGTATATCATGGATTTGCAGAAGTTACACGACCACAGTTGTATAATTATATAATATTTGATGCATCATTATATAAACGAAACTTTTAGTAAGAATGATGCATCATTATACGCAACACTTATTCTATAAGAAATGCGTTTCTTTGACAAAATTAAATGCATCTTTTTTATCATATAAAATTCCTTTTTTGGTGTTAAAATTGACAAATTCTATAAAAGAATTCTGAGGACCTTTTCATCACCACAGTTTAGAGAAGTAGTTAGTGTTTTTAAGGTGTGACATGTACGAGAAAAGATGAAGAAAATACCGTAGACAAAATCAGATAAAAATTAAGCTAATGATTAAAAACATTAAATGTGGCGGTTTATAACAAATTTTTAATTTTTCGTGGATACAAATGATGATCTATTTAATTTTATCAATAAACACTAAGAAGTGGTAACCGGTCCAGTGAAGAGTCGGTGTTCGGGTTGTTGTGGATTCGCTTTGCTGTTCGAAACTGATAAGCAAATTCTTTGTGATTCGTTAGTCTGATAAACTAGTTTAGATAGTTTAGACTAACGCTTCATTACATCTAAACTAGTCTTGATTTCCGGTTCATTATTTTTAAAAGAAATAAGTATATATTCTAAGTCAAAATAAGTGTGATAACTAATACGTGTTGACAAGTCAATTATATGAAATTAATCCTCTACATTCCAACCATGTTTAATGTTTTTATGCAGTGCGATAATATAACCACGTGGGAATGAACGCAATGTAAAATTAAGTTATCAAAAACGACGAAAATTCAGTAAGAATCGTTTTCAACGAGTTGGCGTTAATGGCTTTTGTTAGACTATACATAAATGTACAATGAAGTGTTTTCCTTTTTTCATATAAGTTTTTGTCGTTGTTAATATACATCATTATACGTAACGTATGAATGGTATATTTGTTATATTAATGCCAATAATATGAATTGTAGAAAGCCAAAGTAGTAGTGAAACTCTTTGACTTCCATCACAATTCACTTTCATTGAGTCTTGTTAATGTCTATCGATAGACCTAATCCATCAATTATACCTCCTTTTTTCTTTGTTGTGAACGGCCAACAATAGTTCCTCACTTCACGGTTCCTGTCACTTTATTTCTTTCTCGCAAGAAGAAATATATCTTTTGCTGGGGTCGCAACTAAAGCACGCAAGCCTTTTAAATTTGTCCATTGATATATTTTACATTTACTGTTTTTTTATGGTTGTTATGTTCTATTATATTGTGCTTTATTAGTATTTTCTTTGTGTTTTGTTTCATTTACTGTTCAAATGAATATTCTTGCATTTTAGAGGTCCTATTGTATCTTTGTCTATGTTTGGTGTTTTTTTTGTGCGTCTTTTCAAGTATTTCAGATTAATATAATGGAAGACACATATTTAGATGCAAAGAAAATGATTGATGATTCGGAACCCATCTGTAGTCCCTCAAATATCGACTCGTATGAAGACCTTGCCTTAAGGTTTAGCTTCAGAGTTCTTCATCAACATTATTGGAAATTGAGTTATCTTTGCAATTGAGGTGATTTGAGGCCAATAGGATGTTATACATGTTTTAGTGAACGTATATACAGCCAGAGTGAAGACTGGAGCAACATGACAGAACGACCGGTTCGATCAGACGATCGATCAAACACATAATAGACTTGACCTTACCCCCAGACTTCAACCGATCGACCAAGAGATCGACCAACTGTTTGATCAACTCGAGCCAGACTTAACCAGACTTCCAGACTTGAACAACCGACAAGACGATCGGGAACATGCGTTATTCTTGCAATCCAATCCGGTTTGTTCCGGTTTTCTTTAATTTGTCTTATCAATAAAATTTATTCCGGTTTAGTTTCCTACTTTTCTATAAATACACTAACTTCTAACTCCTCATTAGGAGAAACTATCTTTTGTTTAACAATTTTTAGGATTCTTAAGCTTGTTAATTCTAGGTTTGTTGGATCCTTTGTTTATTTTCCAATTATTAATAGTAATCTCTCTTATAATCTTCTAATCTACAATCTCTAATTATGATTTCACAAGATCAAGCCTAAACCTTTGTGTGATCATAACCATTAGTGAGTAGTCTTTTAGAGTCTTTGGGTTTTTGTAGACTATGATGATTTAGGAGTTGGGTTATGGATTTTCTGGTTATATTGCTTTAGATCCTTGCTTATTGGTTGCTAAGAAAGCTAGATCAACCTTGATCATGTTGATTCTAGACTTTAGGAATTTCATGTCCAGAAGGTGTTTGATAAAATTCCTGAACCAAAACTTTTAAGTGCTTTGCATTCCTTACCTTTGGAAATTGTTGACTAGGGTTCTTAGTAGCTAGATAGACCTGATTGTAATGCTTATTAATCATTTAATTACCTTTGGAAGAAGTTGATGATTGATTGATTAGTAAAGGGATTAATTGCATGAAAATGTGTTAGTCTTGCTAATGTTCTATTGCCTAGGGATCATGCTTAGTTTAAGTTGTTTGATACTCCATAATCCATCTCTTATTTCACTCCTAATCAATTACCTTAACCCTGAGATTCACCTTTAGTTATTGTTGAGTTGATCATCTATTTCTTTCTTAGTTTAATTGTTTGAGCTTTTTCTAATTTGTTTGCTTTGCTTAGTTAAGTTTGTTACAAAAACCAAATCTTTGTTTAAGTTTATATTAAGTGATATTGTGCATTCCTAGTGAGTAGAGTCTTTGCAAACTTGAGGTTCGATAATTTAATAGATAGAAAAGTACTACATCATCCATGATATTGTTAATATGGAAGAGTTTAAGCCGCTGGCTTAAGGGTTTTGGCTGGAGACAAAGCCCATTTTTATGTCTACTTCCTCTATGTTCAGGGTTACTAAGAAGTTAAAGGCTCTTAAGGTTTTAATACGAGGTTTAGCAAAGGAGAGGGAAATCTAGTGCGGTGAACAAAGGAGGCATATGCTACACTTTGTCAAAAGCAGGAAATAACCAAACAAATCCCTCACCAAAAGCCCTGCATGAGGAAACATAGGCTTATAACTCTTGGGAACGGATTGCAGCTTTAGAGGAGAAAATTTTGATGCAAAAAGCAAAGCTTCATTGGTTGCAGGTTAGGGATCAGAATAACAAAACTTTTTCTCGAGCAATCTTGGCTAGAGTCGCTCAAAACTCAATTAGAGAGATTCACAAGCAGGATGGGACTGTAACATCGAAAGTCGATAAGATAAAAGAAGAGGCAGAGCATTTCTTTCGGGAGTTTCTGCAGACGACACCAAGCGACTATGAAGGAGTTTCAGTTGAGGAGCTCCAAGACCTAATCTCTTTTCGATGTTCCGTGGAAGAAAAGAAAAAACTAACCGACCAGTTTCTGTGGAGGAGATCAAACAAGTACTTTTCTCCATGCCTCGGGATAAATCTCTGAGACCTGATGGCTACATTTCAGAGTTTCATAGAGTCGCTTGGGATTTTATCGGCGCAGATTTTGTTTTGGCGGTTCAATCTTTTTTTGAAAAAGGTTTCTTGTCGAAAGGGGTAAACTCCACAATTCTAGCTCTTATACCGAAATAATTGGAGGCTATAGAGATGAAAGATTACAGGCTGATCTCTTGTTGTAATGTGATCTACAAAATCATTTCAAAAATTATTGCTAATAGGCTTAAAATGGTGCTTCCACATTTTATAGCGGGAAACCAATCAACTTCTGTACAAGATAGGCTACTCATACAGAACTTGCTTCTCGCAACAGAGCTGTTTAAAGGGTATTTCATAAAGATTCTGTCTCTGGTAGGTGTGCCATTAAAATAGATATTTCAAAAGCCTTTCGATTAAGTCTAATGGTCTTTTGTCAAGAATGTCTTGATAGCGTTGGCTTTTCCCCCAGAATTTATTCACTTGATTATGCTTTGCATCACTACAACATCTTTTTCGGTTCAGGTTAATGGCGAATAGGCTGGTTATTTTGGCAGTTCACGAGCACAAACTCAACAAATAAGTGCATGTGCAATGGGGAGAACACCATTCAGTCCCTCAAATATACTATTCTAATAATTTTTTAATTTATTTAAATTTTAAATTGCTTATAAAATTAAGAACCAATTATATAACTGAAATGATCCGTCCTGTTTTTTTTAATAATAATAATTATAATAATAATTAACAAGTGGTCTCATACCCACTAGCCACCTAGCCACATCCAAAACAAACAGCGGAAAATAACCAACAGATGCCATTATGCAATAATCCATAACCAATAAATAATAAACCAATAGTTCAATAGCAATATTAAACCAACCAACAGAATCATAACACATCAACCAGCAACCTAGCAATGTTCTACTAAATCAACTCTAGCAACCTAACAGAAGCTAGACAGCAACCAATCTAGCCACTAGAACATCCTCCTCTTCATTGCCTTGATTCCACGATCAGACTTTACCTTTACCTGCACCACAACACATATGAGATGCGTGAGTATTTAGTAAACACTCAGTGAGGCAATCCTCCCATCTATTGGGCTATACACACAAGCAATTGAGATATCTCTAACCATCAAACAACTATCAACAAACAGACAACAAACCAGGACAACTGCCTCGACCGACACCAACCAATGCATCAAACGACACCAATTGGGGTTGCATCGACCAATGCAAGACTCACCTGCATTGATCGACACCAACACAGCATCGACCGATGCATGCTCGACATTTCATGAAATCCCTAATTGCATCGATCGACGCCTCCACATGGCATCAGCCGATACTCCTAGATCAAATCGCGCCATCCTTGCATTACATCAACCGACGAACATGCCGAGCATCATCTTCCCCGAAGCTCCTCGCCGGATCTCCGTCCCTAAACCACCAAAACACATTCCAAAGCCACAAAGAAGCTTCTCAAAGCCTCAAGTGACCCAATAACGTTTTAACAAGCCAAGGAATCAATCATATAACAGATAAACGATCAAATCAGAGAAATCTCAAGCTTAGATAAGCCATGGTCCTACACTCACATTTGCCAAATAAGATTCTGACTCTAAAACGACAGAGCTACACTCCTAGCAAGTTCCTACAACGATCCCAGTTACAAATCTCCACAGGAAGAACTACGAATCTCCCAAAATCCTCTTCTTCTCTATCTCTTCTCTCAAAAACGACCAAACCTACGAGTTTTCTCTTTTTATACACGACTCCAGATTTTTCCTAACCCCAAAACTCAACGCTTAATTTACTCGCTTCACAACCAAACCGGCCTTGCATCGACCGATGCAACACATGCATTGATCGATGCACATTCCAAACCGGGATATTCGGTTTGCGAATGTTACAATAACTACATGTGTACAATGAGTCTCCAGAAATATTCTCAAAGTCTCTCAAATGAAAGACTCACTTTTCTCTTTTTCTCTACTATTTCATTATTTTATATATTTTTGTGGGTAAAAGACTCAATAAAAGACTCCCACTCCATATGCTCTAACAATATTCAATCTCCTACCCGTCCCACACCTCTGATTAATTCTTGATTACCTAGCACAGACGACTTGTGTGGCTACAAAACTCGACCTCCACAATTGGAGAAGATCCAAATAAATAGTTTCTCTCCTTTGCAGTGACTCTCTTGTCTTTCCTAGTTATGAAACATTGTGTTAAGAAGTCCCAAATTTTACTAATATCAGTAGAATCTATCTACCAATAATCCTTCTTATTTCTCAATTAAAAAAAGAAAGCAAAAAGAAAAGTAGGTAGGTGGATTATGAATTATGATCGACACAAGTGGAAAATTTTAACAGCTAGATTTTTGGGATTTCGAATTGAAAAATAATAAACCATGCATACGCACAAAGTTAAAATGGATGATTAATTTTAGTGATAATGTAATACACATATTCTACCATCCCACCCCCAATTTCGTACCAAGTCAATATGAACTTTTTATTATGATTGTACCCTTCCTGAAACCTTTTTCCATTGTTGGATACCACTTAATAATCTTTTTGCTTATTTTTAATATTTTTTTTTAACAAACTAAACGTTGTATATCCCTACTAGAAAGGATGCTCGAAGTAGTCCATAATAATGTTTTCAATTACGAATGAAGAGATGAAAGACCTTGTCTTGGTCAATTTTAAAGTTACATATAAGTCGGACGGCTTATATAAACTGGAGTTGAAGTATATTTTTATTCTTGACCTCTGTGTTTAGTACTGACCCATATATATATATATATATATATATATATATATATCATCCTAAATTATATAAGAAATAGATGTCTACGTCGGAAAATGCCATGAATATGTAATGTACGTATTTACATACGTGATGTGATTCTCCCAAGGAATCGACGCTCTAAGGTAGGTAAACTGATAATTCTAGAACTCCGATGGCTCGTGAAACTGAATGATAAGGTGTGAGATAAAATCGAAAATAATTATGCCCTAAACTCTCTTAAAACAAACCAAACAAAGCAAGGCGGTGAAACTTTAGATAGAAGCTTCGCGGAGACAGATGACAAGGCGTGAGATGAATCCCGAAAATCCTTGTGCCCTAGACTCTCTTATAACGACTCTTCAACCCTCGGCTAATGAATGACAACGTCAAGTGATGTGGAATCACTTAATGAATGGCAACATTAAGTGATGGAGAAAGAAAAAGTTTCCAAGGAACAAAGGAGTTTACCACTCTCAATAAAAGATAAAAGATTTCTTGATTGCTTGATGTTTCTCAAATGAGATTACATTTGCTTATAAATAGATAGAAAACTTGGTCACAAAACTAAGTATTTCTTAAAACTAAAAAGACAATAAAGATAGTAAGTTGAATGAAGATTCAACTCTTGCTTCATGTATCCCTTCCTCCAAAGTGACTTTAGGTGCATGTATCTCTATTTTCGTCACTCGTCTTTGACCACAAAATAAAGTGATTTTTTTGGGCTTTCTTGGGTTTGTATTAGGCTCAAAGTGGGCTGGACTTGATAGATATTATACCTAATACAATTTCTCATGTTCTCTTTGCTCCAAATATCTTCAAATATCAACTGAACAGCTCCAGCAAGCTGTTTGGTCCTTGCCCTTGTCATTGGTCCAAACAGGTACAAGCATAGCATCCTTGGGAACAAGCTCAGCTTCCACTTGATCATCCTCATTACTTCCCATTATCATATCATTCCCCTCCTCTTTAACAGGATTTTTCCTCAATCCGGACCATCTGCAACAAATGGAGCCAAATCAGAAACATTAAAAATGGAACTCACTTTGTACTTACCTTGCAAATCAAGCTTGTAAGCATTGTCACTGATTTTCGTCAAGATTTTGAATAGACCATCGACCCTTGGCATTAGTTTAGACTCTTTTTCAGCTGGGAAACGTTCCTTTCTCAAGTATATCCACACTAGATCTCCCACTTCGAAAACCAGCTGTCGTCTTCCTTTGTTTGCTTGCTTCTCATAATGCTTTGTCCTTGCTTCAATGTTGAGTCGTGCTTTCTCATGAATCTGCTTGACAAGTACAGCTTTCTTTTTCCCATCCATACTAACTCTTTCACTCAAAGATAAAGGAATTAGATCCAAAGGTGTTAAAGGATTAAAACCATAAACAATTTGGAAAGGGGAATACTTAGTAGCAGAATGAACTGAATGATTATATGCAAACTCAACATGAGGCAAACAATCTTCCAAAGATTTAATGTTCTTAATGATAGCACGCAAAAGTGTAGACAAAGTCCTATTCACTACTTCAGTTTGTCCTTTAGTTTAAGGATTACAAGTAGTTGAAAACAACAACTTAGTCCCTAACTTAGACCAAAAAGTTTTCCGGAAATAGCTTAAGAACTTAGTATCTCTATCAGAAACAATAGTTCTAGGCATGCCATGCAATCGAACAACTTCTCTAAAGAATAAATCAGCAACGTTTGAAGCATCATCAGTTTTGTGACATAGAATGAAGTGTGCCATCTTAGAAAATCTATCAATAACCACAAAGACAGAATCTCTACCTCTCTTGGTTCTAGGTTGTCCTAGCACAAAATCCATTGAAAGATCAGTCCAAGGTTCAGTAGGAATTGGTAATTGANTGGAGTATACAAACCATGGGGTTGTACTTTAGACTTGGCTTGCTTGCAAGTGACACACCTTCCGCAAATTCTTTCCACATCTCTCTTCATATGCGACCAATAGAAGTGATCATGCATAACACTAAGCGTATTGGCAACTCCAAAATGTCCCATTAATCCTCCTCCATGAGCTTCTCTGACAAGTAAATCTCTCAAAGAACAATTAGGCACACACAAACGATTTTCATAGAATAGAAATCCTTCATGCTGAAAGTATTTTCCATGAGCAAACTTTTCACAAGCTTGGAAATCTTCTCTGAACTCAGAATCAGTATCATACATTTCTTTAAGTTGTTGAAAGCCTAACAACTTAGCATCAAGAGAAGAAATGAGTGCATACCTTCTTGACAAAGAATCGGCAACAACATTGTCTTTACCTTGTTTGTATTGAATGACATATGGAAATGTCTCTATGAACTCAACGCATAGAGCATGGAGCTTGTTTAGCTTCTGTTGACCTCTCAAGTGCTTTAGAGACTCATGATCTGTGTCAATCACAAACTCCTTCGGCCAAAGATAGTGTTGCCAAGTTTGTAGAGATCTAACTAAGGCGTACAACTCCTTGTCATAAGTTGGATAATTCAGGGTTGCTCCTCCAAGTTTCTCACTGAAATAAGCAATGGGCCTCTTCTCTTGCATCAACACAGCTTTAATTCATACACCAGAAACATCACATTCAATTTCAAAAGTTTTCTTAAAATCTGGGAAAGAAAAAAGTGGTGCAGAAGTTAGTTTTTGTTTCAAGAGTTGAAATGCTTCTTCTTGTGCTGTCTCCCATTTAAATCCAACTTCTTTCTTGATATCCTCTGTGAGAGGAGCAGCAATGGTGCTGAAATCCTTCACAAATCTCTGGTAGAAGTCGGCAAGACCATGGAAACTCCTGACTTCACCAACCGTTTTTGGACTTGGCCACTCTCGAATTGCCTTTACCTGCTCTTCGTCGACCTTAATGTCCTGTGCACTCACAACAAATCCTAGGTAAACAAGGTTATCTGTGCAAAAAGTGCATTTCTTGGAATTGACAAACAGTTGCTCCCTCCTAAGAACATCTAAAACAGTTTTCAAATGCTCTACATGGTCATCTAGGCTTCGACTGTATATCAAGATGTCATCAAAATACACAACCACAAAAAATCCTATGAATTCTCTCAAGACATAATTTATTAACCTCATAAAAGTACTAGGTGAATTTGTTAACCCAAAAGGCATCACAAGCCATTCATATAACCCATGCTTACTATTAAATGCAGTTTTCCACTCATGTCCCTCCTTCATACAAATTTGGTGATATCCACTCTTAAGATCAATTTTAGAAAACACACATGACCCATGTAACTCATCTAGCATGTCATCTATGCGAGGGATAGGGTGATGATACTTTACAGTAATATTGTTGATGGCTCTGCAATCAACGCACATTCTCCAACTACTGTCCTTTGTTTGGCAAAAGTAACACCGGCACAACACATGGACTCATGCTTTCCCTAATGTATCCCTTTTCCATGAGCTCACTGACTTGTTTCTGCAGCTCCTTTGTCTCCACAGGATTGGTTCTATAGGCTGGCATATTCGGAAGTGAAGCTCCTGGGACAAAATCTATTTGATGTTCAATTCCTCGAATTGGTGGCAAACCATCTGGATTTTCTTCAAGAAAAACATCGCCATAGTCCTGCAAAAGAGAAACAATATTGCTCGGAAGTTCCGGCTCAAGATTAGTCAAACTCATGAGAGCTTCCTTGTACATGAGCACAATTATAGGTTGATTCAAAAAAAAAGCTCTCTTAATCTCACTTTCTCTAACAAAGAAGTTAGATTGTTTCACGTGGTTATTCTCAAAGGCCTTTTGCTGGATTTTTCTCAAACTCTCACTCTCTTCTTTATGGTTTTTAGTGTTTAGGGGTTCACTCACATTGTTCTTTCCAAGTTTCAGCTGATCTTCGTAGACCTCTTGTGGTGTTAATGGAACTAGTGTGATCTTCTTCCCTTTGTGCTCAAAAGAGTGTTTGTTGGTGTAGCCATCATGATTAACCTTGCGATCAAACTGCCATGGCCTTCCCAACAGAATGTGACTTGCTTCCATGGGCAATATATCACACAACACTTCATCTTCATACTTTCCAATTGACAAGGAAATCAACACTTGCTGGTTAACCTTCATATTCCTTTGGTTATTCAACCATTGAAGATTATATGGCCTGGGATGCTGATATGTTACAGTTTTGACTCACTTTGACCCCGTTTATTTGATAGTTTTGTAGTTGTTTGAGTCCTTTTCAGGTTATAATAAGAGGCTAGGAAGCTAAAAGCAAGGATTGGAACAGCAGGAGCAATCGGAGCAGAAAGGAGTTGAATTGGAGCAGAAAAGCTGATTTTAGACCCAGGAGCACATGCTCCCGATTTCCGAGCACATGCTCCCAACTCTACGGTTTCATGACGACACGTGGCAAGCATCTAGGCGCCGATTCCCTGCCTAATTCCCCTTATTTTAGGCGATCCTTTGTGAGAGAAAGAGGGCTGAGATCGCTTTTTAATAGGGAGATTTGAATTTGGAATCTTTCCTTATTTTTCTCTACTTGTATGCTATTTAACCTAGGGTTTTTAGGAGAGAGGATATACCTTTTCTTTTTGTTTTGGAGCGACGTTTTTGTGAGAGGAAGAAGAGCGGCTACCTTGTGAAGCATTCTCTGAACCCTTTTTATTTTTATGTCATTGAATTTCTCATCTTTTGCTGTTATTCATTTCTCTATGTCTGAGTAGTTTTCTTTGCTAGATTAGGGGTTTCAAAAGGGGTTTCATGGGTTAGCAACAGAACACAAATAGGGCTTTATATAATCGATTGTCTTCACTATTGTTAGACTTAATGCTTAGGTTGATTTGATCACCCAATCTATGATTCTAGGTTTATCTATTCATCAAAAGTGTAATAGGTTGCTAGAAAAGACATTAGTGGGCAAATTATCCTAGACCTGCGAAAGTTGATGTGTAGGTGATTTGTGAACTTATCATTCCTGTTCTTTAATGCTTGTCTGCGATTCTGGGCTCAAACGACAGTTTAGGGTTTATGGACCGCCGAGCATGTGCTCCGGATGTCTGAGCACGTGCTCCGCGTTTCCGCACAGAATCGATCAGATAGAGTTATTGATACCATGACAGTGGATCAGTTTATATTTATGTTTGAGTTCAAGATTGGTACTTAATCTATGCCCTAAATAGTTGTTTAGTTGCTATCTCTGAAATTCCCGAGAATTACCCCTGATCTAGTGTTTTGCTTATTGCCTTTTTATACCGTTTTAATCGCGTTACTGTTACCAAACAAACCCAACTTTGAATTATCTTAGCTTGAAATTGAACCAATATAACCATAGAGTAAAACTTGGTCTTCCTGGGATTCGACCCCTAAGTACTACTTCTTTGCTGTGCACTTGCAGTAGGAAAATAGGGTTTAAAACTCTGTGTATCAGATGCTTCTTTGTATCCAACTTTAGCTTCTCCACCAAAATAGTGCTTGCAACATTAGTACAGATTCCTCCATCAATGATAAGATTGCACATTTTATCATTCACCAAACACCTTGTGTGGAACAAGTTTTCTCGTTGTTGTACTTCCTGGATCTTGTCTTGCATCACTAAATCTCTTCGTGTAACCAACAATTTTTCCTTTGTAGCACAAACCTCATGTTCTTCCAAAGATGAAGTGGAATCACATTCTTTCTCTTCCTCGGTTTCAACCTCTCCATTCTCCATCAATATCTTGGTTCGCTGGTTTGGACATCGACAAGCATAGTGTCCTATCCCATGACATCTTAAGTAGTGGATATCTCGATTCCTTGTGTGAGTAGCCTCAGCTTTTCCTTTTGACTCTTGTCCAGCAACAGTTGGCATAGCTCCCACAATTGGTTTGAAGTCTGTCCCGACTTAGTAATTCATCATTAATTACACTTGGACCCAACTTAATCATTCTGCAAAAAGAATACACTATGCATAAGCATCAAAAGAGCATAACTCTGTAACAGTTACAGGAAAAATATAACTGAACAACTTACCCAAGTGTTCTATGCCACGCTGCAAAAGAATCGAATCAAACATAAGAAACGAACACCAAAACAGAATCCTTTTCATTTTCACCCTCGTTTCGAGGACTCAGATTTTTGAAGTCATCTTTGCACAATACATTTTGTGTAGGATCAAACCCAAGTACATCTGTTTTTTGAGATAGGTGTCCTACTGACTTTTGTAAAAGTTCTTGTGAATCCAAATTAAGATCTATTTCTCTATGATGAGTGAAAAGATCATCAACTAAAAACATTTCATCCTGTCAATACAAAAAGTTTAACAAAAATATTAACACTTATTATTACATCCACGTACATACATATCCGATTACAAATTCTTTTAGATACTAATACAAAAAAACGCAAACATAGCATAAAGATTTAAGTCTTACGTACCACAGATTTACTCTTCTTTTCTGTTGGAATGGATGGTTGCTCAACCGTGGCTCTTGTGCCTATTGTAATTCCAGCTGAAGATATAGTATCCATCAACAGTGAGACATCCTTTTCTATTTTTTCCAATCGACTGTCAACCTTCTTCTCAAAACTCGAGAAACAAGTCTCAAACACATTAATAAAAGACTTCATTTTTTTACTTTTCAATAAAAAAGGCATAAAAGAATTACCAAAAGAATGAGGCTTCTGGAGAGTAAAGTCACCGGCGAGTGGAGCGGCCGGGTATTGGAAGTCGTCGGTTGAAGATAGCTTATGGAGTTTAAAATCGCCGGTGAGTGAAGCTACCGGAGAACTGAGGTCGCCGGTGAGTGAAGCTACCTACCAATGGTAGATCCATTATTGGCAATGACAAAGAAAAAAATTGGAAATAGATTTGGGGATAGAATTGTGTCGAGAGAGAGAGAGAGAGAGAGAGAGAGAGAGAGAGAGAGAGAGAGAGAGAGAGAGA
>NC_025700.1:8097842-8117228 GCF_000633955.1 Camelina sativa
GAGAGAGAGAGAGAGAGAGAGAGAGAGAGAGAGATAGAGAGAGAGAGAGAGAGAGAGAGGGAGAGGCTACCGGAACTGAGGTCGCCAGTGAGTGAAGCAACTGGAGAATAAAGTCGCCGGTGATGAAGCAACCGACCGAGTAATCCGTTAACGGCAATGATAAAGAAAAAAGAGGAAAAATGTGTAATTTTTAGAGATTTAATGAGAAGGCAAGTCTCTAGATCGAGGTAGAGAGAGATAAAGTTATGTAGAGAGTAGAATATTTTTAGAGATTTAGTTTAGGAAGTAATTTTTTATTTTATTTTTAAGGTAAATTAAGAGAATTTTGATTTTTTTTCCTATAGTTATGTAATTACGAGTATAATCGAGTTTTTTGTATTAGTTAATCCTAATATAGGAAACCTCTAAAAAAAATAGCATAGAAAGACAAATTCAAGAAAAAACGTCATTTTAAGTCAAAAGGGTCATTTTTTTTTTTGGAAAAGTTAAAATTCACAATGTTCTTCTAGGGTTAGTTCTTTCTATGTGTTTGTGGCTGTGCAATATTTCTTGTTACAATGTCGATCCATTTAACTAGCTGGCCTGTGATATTAAAACTTGGAATATATACCTGGCCAAAAAACTTCCTAGACGAGGAAGATGAATATCCGATACATGGAGGAGAATTTGTTGCCAGTCCGTTGTATATCTTGTGTTAAACATTCCCTTGGCTATCGCCTAATTTACTTCGGTTATGTTCTCATCAATACACCGGTGTATTGATGAGAACATAACCGAAGTAAACCGGTGTCGATTAGGATAAGGGTAGAAACAATGAGAATATCATATGTGATCTTATTGTTAGTGGTTTTGGTTTTGAGGAGGCAAAGTCTCTTAGTGGATAACAAGACGATGCATAGAACTTTGAGGACAAAGTTCTTTTGGAGGGTGGAGTATTGATGAGAACATAACCGCAGTAAACCGGTGTCGATTAGGATAAGGGTAGAAACAATGAGATTATCATTATGTGATCTTATTGTTGTTAGTGGTTTTGGGTAGATTATGTTAAATATTTGATTCATTTATATCTCCTAATTTATAGCCACCCTTCACATGTATAAATACTTCTGCAATATTATGATAAATGGTATTGAAGAAAAATAGTTAAAGTCTTGTGTTCTTGTAAACTCTGATTGGGACCTTATCACTCCCCGCAAAGGAATTTGAACCTGTAGCTCGTTAATTTTCTAGGTTCAGCCTGCAACTTCTTCCTTTCTTGAGACTTCTCGAGTGCCGCATCTTCTTTCATTATTAAAATTTTATATAGCTAAGAAGATTTGTGATTTAAATCATTGCAAATTTCAAGGGAGAAGCTCTTGCAGTTGCACTTATATTTAAGCTCTTGCAGTTGCACTTATATTCCACAAATTATACTATTTTATACTACTTTACTGTATATATTTGCTTAGTACGTGTGGCAGAAAAATAACTACAAAGGTATTGAACTAATTGTGTCATATTAATTCATCCTACACAAATAGAAAAAGAGAGAAATCAATAATATAAAATTGTATGGATGACATTCCATGGAATATTGTTATTCTCCAGATCGTGGAGAAATATATCAGAATCTTTGCAGATCATCGAGCTAGGAATAAAGAAATATGTGGCTAGCACTCATGCGACCTTTACGATTGACAAACCAATTTGAAGTTTTTTTTATTGGAAAAGAAGAATGCCTAAAACTTATGTAATATTTTCAAAGTAAGATAAAGTCTAAACCGAATAAATTAAAAGGCAGAAACTAAAATTAAAAGCGACTATTTTAGACATATTTGAATATCTAAATCGATTAGTTTAATTTATGAATTACCAATGTTAATATGATCATACTGTATGAGAGAATTATCTAAACAAATATCTTTATATATTTCTTTCAAAAGTTACAACTAACATGTTGCAAATTTGAAAATATATATTTATACAAAAGAAAATTCCTTAAAAACTCAAAAAGAGAGAGAGAGAGAGTATACTGCATCTGAATCGTTGTAAATTGGTGATTTTCATTTTATTTGTTTCTGATAAAAATTCGCTGGCTGAACTTGTTATATTTTTCTTCAATTCTATTTGAACTCTTGCAAAAGAAAAAGTATTATTCCGCAGTGTTATTTTCAACTTGGCGTGTGAAACCCTTCCAACATGTTCCAAAATATTAAGGTATTGATCGTCACCGAATTGTATTTTTGATTCACTATTCGTAGTTCGAATTAGAATATTTGTGAGCATGAAAAGGAAGATGTGAAAGTTTATGGGAGAAAAAAGTTATGTACGTGCATGTCTTGTTTTGTCCCTCCATATAGAATAAATTATCAATCAATTTCGATTATTATTCCTATTTTTGCACGTTTCTCAAGTACCAAAATGGAATAAGGAGCTTGATGACAGCTTCTCACAGCCACAAACAAAATTACAAATTTACAGCTCGTATCGGTATCGTGTTTTTTACTTTTTCTTTTCTTGTTTTTTTTTTTTTTAGTTTGTGCGCCCACCTTTTCTTTTCTTGTTTTATTCTAATTAATATCCGTAAATTTCTATGTGATTGTAACATAGACATGTGGAAGATAACACGAAAGATAAGTAAATAACATCAAACACCCCATATACATGACGAGGAGGTATACATAAAGTTATTATTTTGCTATCCGGTATATGATTCCTTGGTTAATATAGATTTTAGTAACATGTTTTCTGTGCAAAAACAAAAAAAAGGTAGATTATTTAGGCATCAGATCCTTGAAGTAAATAGTGCACATTACTCCGATCCGCTTGAGGTTAAATTTTTTAATAGTGTGGAAAAAATGAAGTAAAATAAATTCATGACAACTCAATTTACCTACTGTTTTATAAGAAAAAATCGATCCGTCGCTAATTGTTATCCACAGAAAAAAAAAAGTTTGCGAGTGCATGATATAGCTTACCTAGTTCCTTGAAACCAGCTTTATTTTTACGTAGTGGAGAATATCAAACAACTTAATGGAATATGAATGTGAAACTAAATTGGGATAAGCTCCATATTCTTGAAATAATAAACCAATGGCTAGAGAAGGATCGCAAATTGAATCATATTCCATTGCAATAACGTATATATTTTAATGAATAAACTTGGTCGACTTAAAAACTTATATAAACTCCTCCATCTTTCTCTTCTATACATATCAGTCACAAGCAAATAAGTAAATATAATTTCCTCATAGATACACATTCAGAAAATAATGGGTTCCAATGTTTCATCTGTGCATGATGTTCATTCATCAGTGGGAACCAAGAATGCCATGGCTGTTGAAATCGAATCAAGAAGACAATGGAGATCTCTCTTTGATTCCATGAAAGGCTCAAATAATTTGGTATGCATTACTTGAAAACCACGTATATTGTATTTCAATTCTGTAACCAAACTAATCTCGCATCCAAGATGTTTGTAGATGAATCTTATACTATTTGTATTTTCTAGATTTGTTTACATGTAAATGAAATGGTTTTGTTCTTAATTAAGCTAACTTGGGAAAAATTTGTTGTGTGGTTTTGAAGCTAGTAATTGATTTCACAGCTGCATGGTGTGGACCTTGTAAAGCGATGGAACCTAGAGTTAAAGAGATTGCTTCCAAGTACTCAGACGTTGTGTTTGCTAGGGTTGATGTGGATAAGCTAATGGTAACTACTCTTTATTATTATTATTATTACTTGAAGGAGAGTACTCTTATGTATATGGTTTTATTGTAACTTAAGTCATGAACGTTGAGTTTTAAGACTAAGATATTTTGTAT
Organism: Camelina sativa; assembly: GCF_000633955.1. NCBI lineage: Eukaryota > Viridiplantae > Streptophyta > Magnoliopsida > Brassicales > Brassicaceae > Camelina > Camelina sativa. Next base: position 8,101,646 of record NC_025700.1, read on the forward strand.
ATATTCTAGGATGTGGCTGCGACTTACAAAGCTATTACACTTCCAGCTTTTGTTTTTGTGAAGAGAGGAGAAGAGATTGATAGGGTTGTTGGAGCCAAACCTGTTGAACTTGTGAACAAGATTGAAAAACATAGTGTTTAAAACAAAACTAAAGAAGTTTACTTGTGAGCGTGGTTTGATTGTTTGAATTTGAGTTTTATACCATTTGGTTTGTCGTTTTCTCAAAGAGTGAATAAAATTGTCAAAATATGTTTGGACACCCTTGAGACATCATTCATTCTGTGTTTTGACATGAGCACAAAAACTATAATCTCTTAAGCGGTACGATAGTCACATTGGTATAAAATTTATTCCTATCAAAGGTAAAAAAGAAAAAAAAAAAAAAAGGTACAAACCAAAGGTTACTAGAATATTTTAAATTAAATATCAGGATAAATTGGATTACATCATCGAGAGCGTTTAAAAAAAAAATCAATTCTGTTACTAATTTCGCCATCAAGAAATGAGATCAAAACTGAAAATAAAAAAACGATCAATTCTGTATATGTACACACTGAATTGACATTTGAATTCAAGATTATCTTGAATTAGTTGCCAATACCACTTCCACCAAGAACTCTCTTGAGATCTGTCTTCTGTTCCAATGTTAGCCTCGAGGGAAAACCTATCTCAAAGTTGATTCTTAAATCTCCTCTCTTGGAATGTTCTTTAGAGATGGGCATTCCTTCATTAGGAATCACTATCTCCTGACCCGGTTTAACGATATCCAAAACCGGGATAGTCAGGTTCCTCCCGTCTAATGTTGTTAAGCTTATAGTGATCCCTGTCAACGCCTCCAAAAGAGTAACTTTCTTATCTACAATCAGATCATTACCGTCTCTTTTGTAAACCGAGTGCGGTTTCTCATCGATAACAAAGATGAGATCCGCGGGAGTTACACCTGGTTCTTGGTTTCCTTTCTCGGGGAATGTTATCTTTGTTCCTTTCTTCCATCCTGGTGTTATGTCTATCTTCAAGATCTCTTCAACTGGCTTTGACTTTCTGCAATCAAATCATATTTAAGAGATTGACACAATCAAGAAACCAAACTAACCTAAGAAAAATCATCAAATATAGTAACAAAAAAACTAATAAGCAAGATCACAAAAAAATAATTAACATCACTAATTTTCAATATTCATCACAAAAGCAGAACAAGAAAATATTTAGACTAATCTCTTGGGGTCAGGGGAACTTTTCTACCTTTACCACTGGACCAAGGCACTTGGTTATATTTATACACCATTAGGGTTATTAACACATGAATCACGAATTTAACGAATCCAAATGGTGAGTTCTCATCAAGATCAAGAGTAAAAGAGAGTTAAGGAAGACTAACCCAAAACCATCAGGAACAACGCGGGAAATTTTCATCTTTCTTCTCCCACCTTTATACAATTCCTCTAGAGTACAAGCCAGTTTACTCTCAATAGCTGGAGCTTTCCTATTCACCGGAGTTTTCCTATTCGTCTGACCTCCGGCCTCCGCACTTTTAAACCTCACACCACCACCACCACCGCCGAAGACTTTCTCAGATGCACCGAAAAACTCAGCGAAAATATCTTCAGCATCACGTGGATAATACCTGAATCCAGCATTGTTAACGGAAGAGTAGTTTCTTTGCTGAGACGACGCCGTTTCTGACGCGGTAGGTACATCGGAAGACTTGAGTCCGTCTTCACCGTATTGATCGTAGATCTGACGTTTGTTAGGATCACTTAAAACATCGTAAGCTTCAGAGATCTCTTTGAACTTGGTTTCAGCTTCTTTCTTGTTTGAAGCTGGGTTCTTGTCAGGGTGCCATTTCAGTGCAAGCCTTCTGTACGATTTCTTTAGATCGTCTTCGGTTGCGCTTGGATTCACGTTGAGCACGTTGTAGTAGTCAACCCCCATTTTGATAAGAACAGTTGGAAATAGTTCACGAAACTTAAGAGGAAGTGTTGAGAATGAGAAAGACAAAGTTAGGGAGAAAGAACAAAAAAAGAAGAGAAAGCGTGAGGAGGGAGATGAAGAAGAAGAGGAGTGGTGTACGTGTTTGTAAGTAAGGTTAGAAGAAGAAACATGACAAGCATAATGTAATGGGAGACAATTTTATCTTTGAATACTCGTAATTGAAACCTTTATTCTATTTTACAATTATTGTCGTGCTTGTATTTGTAGTTATAAATATGAAAATACGGTTAGACTCTTCAACCACCACCAGGGAAATGTTAACTTCAAAATGAACATTTTCCTTGGTGCACTAGCAAATGGTGACAATCTCAAGCGTAGACATATCAATCAAAATTTTAAGTTGTCGAAGTTGATGTAAAGCAAAACAAAGAACACCTCAAGACATCAGTTTCTTTTCATTCTTTTGTTCCAGATTTCATGTCTCAAGCGTTACTCTGCTAAGTTGTGAATAATAATATTTTTTTATTTATATATAACAGCAAACATAAAGTATAATTTTGACAAACGATTTTCTTATAAGTGATTTCAAATATTTCAGAAAATAATATTACACGTAATCAGAATATATTTAATTATATGCAATCACAATATAATTTATTAAAATGATTAAATTAAATTTAACGAGATTATATTTTTTTTAATTGGATTATATAAAAATATTTAATATATTATAATATTATTTTTGTAAAACATTTAATTAATTTCTAATTTTTATAAAAAATAATAACTCAATTTATGTGGAATAATTTCTTTTTTAATTTAGTGAATATTGTGAGAGAAAATAGTTAAACTTCTCTCTTTGTCACAATTTTTTTTTAATATTACAAAGACCATTAATTAAGTTCAACTAGATACAATTACATTTTAAAACAAAATTATTGACTTTCTTAAAACCATTTATCTAGAGACTAAGTAAAAGTAAATATATATATATATATATTGAGAAGATTTATTGCCATATAAAAATGTTAATTTAGATTTAATAAGACAAATTCTTTATAAAACCTTACAGATGTTGGAAGCTGAATTTTGCTATGTGTCACATTGTTGTAACTAGAAAAACATATCAAAACTGTGCATTTTAATAGTCCAATATAAATAGATGTATTGAGGAGCCACTAATTTGCAAACTTGCAGTCAGACCCTTTTTTTTTTATCGTCTCTAGTCAAAGTCCGAATTTTTAAGTTTCAAAGAATGGTCAGTTAAAAAAAAATATAAAATATAGTTGTACACATACATAACCATGTATTGCTTACATTATAACCTATTCTTTTTTCAGGGGAACTATACATTCAAGTTAGGAGATACTTATGAAGATAACAGGCAAAGAGCTATAACCTGTGTTTATAGTTTTGGAGGTATACGTTAACACTGTCTGATGGTTACGTTAAGCTAATATAAACCATTTGTTAGTTATATATTGTATCTATATTACATATAAACATTGCAATTGGGCTTTTAAATATGTTTACGAATGTTTTTTTAGGAGTTATTTCTGTAAACTTTTATCCACAAATGAACGCACTACTCGTGTTTGGAGAAGGATTTGATGAGACCGAAATACAGAGGAAGGTAGATGAGATTTATAACCCAAACAAAGAAAAGAGGTGCCCATCGTGTGATCATGTGCTTAATAATGATCATGTGCTTAATAAATCATTTGCTTAATAAATCAGTGTTCCAACAAGCGCTAGACGGTATTTGGGCGGTGACCCAATACTTAACAGTCAGTGTTCAAGAAAGCTCTAGACGGTATTTAGGCGGTGACCCAACGCCTAACGCCTAGAACGCGTAATCGGAGCCTAGACGGTTTTAGGCGGTTTAGGCGTTTACAAAATAAAACATTATATATATAAAAAAAATTATGTAAAAATATATGTTTGAAAAATAAAAAATTATAAATTATAAACAAAAGTAAGAAAAATACATTTTTAAGTAATATTAACAAAATATAAACCTTTATAATTACATATGTATAGAATAAAGCTTAATAATTTAATTATATGAAGTAAAAAATCAGAAATAAATATTAAAATAAAATTTATGTAATTTGAAGCGGTTTAGGCGGTCATTTATGCGTCTGCTAAGCGCCTAGCGCCTAGACGGCGCCTAGACCGCTTTCGTGAACACTGCTAACGGCTAAACGCCTACTCGGGACTTAGACGATTTTTAGGCGGTTTAGACGTTTACAACATAAAACAATATATATATATATGTATAATATTATCTATAAAATTATGTGAAAATATATGTTAAAAAATAAAAAATCATAAATCATAAAGAAAAGTTAGAAAAATACATTTATTAAGTTACATTAAATCATTTGAACGTTTATAATTACATATACATTTATAAAACATAATAATTTAAATATATATAGTTAAAAATAAAAAATATATATTAAATATAATTTATGCAATTTTAGTCGGTTCAGGCCGTTATCTAGGGTCTGCTAGGCGCCTAGACGGCGCATACACAGCCTCCTAGATCGCCTTCTTAAACACTAGTTTAAATAATAAATATTTTTTTTTGACAAACAAAGCTTAAATAATGATATGTTAAAGTATTTAATTTGGACTATAACTAGATTGTATGGTGCTTAACTATAAATGCATGTCTTATACAAATGTTTGGATCTTTCTTTGATTATTGATTAAACCCAAGTTCTATTGTTCTACTTGTATACTGTTTCTATCGAAATGAAATCTAGTAGATGCTCTCTTTTTTTTTTTTATCACAAGAATGGCGAGGAGAAATAATAGTAGGTTGTTGTAATATGTGTCTCTCATTGATTTGATGATTTCTATTATACACTGTTGAAATAATATATAATTTTAAATGACAAGATTTTTAAATATCTATGAATTATCTCAAAAAATTCTTCAATGAGTAGGCAAATTTGTTTTATAACTTTAAATTCATAAAATGCAAATGTTTACAAAACCAATTATTAAAAAAACCAGAAAATGTGAAGTGACCTTATTCTACTGACAAATGATAAATCTATCAGGGATATGCTTCCTACAAATATAAAAATTTGGCTAATACACCTATTTATTGTAATTAAATGTTAAAAAAAAATCAGAACATATAATTATATATTCTGGATTGTATTAGTGTTGCCATTATGTCACTACCATTTTGATGAACGAGCATATCCATATTAAAACAAAAATAGAAAGAATGATAAAAAATATTAATAATAAAAACTATCTGATATTTAAATACAAAAATTTTATGAAAATTATACAATATTTTAGTATTTGTCCAAATCTATTATTATCATTTTGATAACTTTAGGCTCATAATGGAGGTCTCCCAAATAAAGAATCAGGTCATCAATGGGCTACACGGTATAGCCTACACCTGATAAAGTATGATGCGAGTGTAACTATGATGGATCTTTGATTAAGATGAACTCACCTCTAAGAGAATGATGGATAATGTGTGATTCATGGAATTTATCTTGGATCGGGTCAAGCAATAGGTTCAAGAAACTGAACTTCAAGCAATACTTTTTGCTTTCCAAATCTATTTGATATAAAGGGTATACGAAAGTTAACATTCCCTCAGGAATAAGAGTATTAATAGAACGCATTGTATAGAGTACTCCTCCTGTTTCGAAAGTGGATAAGCAAAAAGTTGCAAAATTGATTAATGGTGGGATAACTAATTTCGCGTCTATAACTGGAGTATTATGTCAATGGCGTAATAATTGTTGTCTACGGTATAATTAAAACAACCTGATCTGTTTTTTATAGCCTAAAATCTAGTGATCTCATACTTACTAAAAACATAGTATCGTTCAATATAATTAGCGGATAACCAAGAATCATTAAACCAATAAACGAATAAAGAATATCCAAAGATCCAACTCTTCCACAAGTATAAAACAATGTCATAGAACCAACAACCTAACATTTCTTCTAGATACAACGTTCCTTTCTATCAACCTAACAGAAACACAAAACAAACAATCGAGCGTCTAGAACATCCTCCTCTTCATCGCCTTGATTCCACGATGACACTTTGCTTTTACCTGCACCACAACACAAAAGAGATGCATAAGTATTTCTAGAAATACTTAGTGAAGCAATCCTCTCATCTACTGGGTTATACACACAAGCAATAAGATTTACATGTGCTACAATCAACAAACAACAAACAAACCAGACGATACACAAAGAAACCACAACATCATCCGCCTGCTGAGGAAAGTGTCGACCGACACCAGAGGGTGTCGACCAATACTAGCCAACTGGTGTCGACCGACACCTGCTCGACATCCCCAAAAATCCAAGAAGTGTCAACCAACACATCCACATGGTGTCGACCGACACTCACCAAAGCCATGCACCATCTTCGCATTGGTTTCGACCGACATCCTCCATTTTGAAAGCTAGAAACTCTGATTTACATCGTCAATTATTTTTTAACCCATTAAAAAACAACGTCGATTTACCGAAAACAAAAGCCGATTGAATTTCCCGAGATAAGAGAAGTCAAAATCTCTTGAGCAGAAAACACAGGACCTTAGAAATGATTTTGTAACTAACATAACAAATAATAATAGACCTAAAGTCTTCTATACGCTGAGCTTATCGACTTTCGGAATAAGTCAAATATTTTTCATATTTAATTGATTACTAAAACGTCCAGTATGAAATAATTATTTAACCAGAGCCACAAGTCCCCATTTAAAGAAGACCAAAACCGTTGAAAAAACAAGGTCGTCATTCCATCAGATCTTTGTGTTTTCTCCAGTTGTATAGCAAACAAAGCTTTACAAATTTCTGATTCGGAAATCTCTTTAGTTAAGTCCTTGTTCATGCTTTCCGTAATGAGTGCAGTAACTTCTTGAATCATCACTGAAGTACCACTCACATTAGTTTTCTTAAAAAAATCCTGAAAATAAGTCGACGCGATATTCTCTATACCCGAGGCCGACTCATCCCAAATATTATCAGGTCCATATAATTTGACGATCCTATTTTTCACCGGCCGCTGCTTAATAGATGCATGAAAAAAATATGTGTTTTTATATCTAACTTTTCACCAAAACTTCTTAGTTCTTACCTTTCTGCTGCCAATACATTTCCTCATCAGGATATATCTCTTTCAATTTTTTTTTCTATACTCTGGATTTCTTCTCCATATATGTCGCTTGTTTTACGACCTTTGCTGGTTAATTGGTTTATGAGAATTGTTTTGGTTTCTACCGGTTATTGTTGGTTTGGCTTTATGGTTTAATTCACTAAGTAAATTAAAGAGTATGAGATTTTTAGTTAATGAATTAAAAAAATATGAGTCGAATTGGTTCATATTTATGTTTTATATATATGACACTTAATCCTTTATTTATTTATCTTTTCTAAATACAATAAAATTAATTAAATAAGAGATGCTGATAACATTAATTAACTAAGAGATACTATAAAATTTTATTACATATTTTATCAGTTACTAATTTTTTTTAATATTTTTATTACTCTTTTATGTTCTTGGAAATTAAACTCTGATATATCAACTAAACTTCTTTTTTTTGTTGTTGTTGTTGTGCAAACTTCTTTTCTTAAGATATTTTTTTAATAATCCAATATAAATATATGTTATAAGCCAATAGGTTGGAAATTTTCAATCACATTGTTTTTATGATCTCTACTGATTTTCTGAGTTTTTAGATTTTTCAAAAAATGGTTAGTCAATATTGCAGTAAGCGTGTTAAACAAATATATATATATATATATATATATATATATATATTCAAAAACCCTTACCACTTATATAATAAATTCACTAAACCTTTAATTCTTTGCAGGAAGAATTTACAGTCAATCTGCAATCCAGTGATGAAACTGCGAAGCAGAAAGCTCGAAATTGTATATTGTGTTTTGAAGGTACACTATCATAAATAAAATAGTTGATAGATATCACATATTGATTATTTCAATTTGTCTTTAAAAGTTTAAACAATGTTTGATCATTTTTTTGTTCTTGTTGTAAGGAGTTCAATCTGTGACATCTAGTGAAAATACCAACTTACTAATCGTAAAGGGAGAAGGATTTGATAGGACTAAAATGATGAAGAAAGTAGAAAAGATTTGTCAACCGAAAAAAAATCATTTTTTCATGTTTTTCTTCCTAAATAATAAAATGTTTTTATTTATGTATTCTTAATACAATAAAATTAATTAAGATTCGTAAGGTTATTTGGATTTCAAATAATAAATTATGATGCATATCTATGTATCCATATTCTCTAGAAGTGTTTGGATTTTTCTTTTATTGTTGGTTAAATTGAAGTTATTATTAGTGTAGTCGGGTAATGTCTCGTAGATGTATTATTTTTTATGACGAGAATTGCGTGGAAAATATAATATACATATATTTATTTCATAACCACCGCGCCAAAAAGTAGATTTTTGGTAGGGGTGCAATCAACACAGATTGTGGTGTCAATCGACACCAATCACCAATAGATTAATCGGTTTAATTTTAATTTTACGGTTTGCGTAATTGGTTTGGGATTAGCCCTAAACTCGAGTTTAAAAGGTAGAATTCGACTTTCTTCGTCCCTTTAGCTGTTTTCACATTTTTCGAGAGAAAAGAAGAAACAAGGGTTTCCAGTTGTTATTCTTGAGATTTTTGGGAGATCTTTTGTCCAGTGAGTGAGTTTTCTTCATGGAAAGTGTGGATTCAAGGTTAAGGACGTGGTGGGGAGGTTGATGTGGTGCTAGCTTTATCTTTGGGGCGTAGATCTCATTTTTTGGCTAAGGTGAGTGCATGAACATGGCTTATCTAAGCTAAGATATCTGTTTCTGTGACTTTGTGTGTTGTGTGGTTGTTTCTTTTGGTTGTGTGTGTGTTTTTCGTGGCTCATGAGGCTTGGATTCGTTCCTAGGATCGTGTGGGACGAAAAGGAGAAGCTTGGAGGCGAGATTCAGAGGTTCTATTCAAAGGAAATCGATGCTCGGTATCGGTGTCAGTCAACACCAATGCAAGGACGACTCGAGGATTTGACTAGTATCGGTTGACACCATTTGGAGGTGTCGGTCAACACTTTTAGGGATTTGGGAATGTCGAGCATGGTGTCGGTCGATACTAGATGACCATTGTTCGTCGACACTCTTCTGCAGCAACCGGTTACGTCATGTTGCTTTGTGCAATGCCTGGTTTGTTTTATTGTTTGTTGATTGTGGCATGAGAGATCTTATTGCTTTTGTGTATATCCCAGTAGATGGAAAGATTGCCTCACTAAGTATTTCTAGTAATACCTACGCCTTTCTTTGGTGTTGTAGCGCAGGTAAAGGCAAAGTGTGATTGTGCACTACAAGAATACCTGCAATTTTGGACTACCGATTGTTTCTCTTTTTTTAGTCGGAAATATATGCAATGTTTTTATGACTAATTTACTACTTATTTACGAACATAAAAAAAGACGGAGGGAAAAGCGTCGCTTATTTACGACGAAACAACACAGTCGAATTGTCGTCTCAATTTAGCGACCGCATACGTACTTTTTTGTGACTGAATTTATTTTGTCGCAAAAAAAGATGGACTTTGTACTTTGCAAATGCCGTTGTGGTCTGTAAAAATAGTCGCAAATAAGTCGCAATATGGCGACTTATTTGCGACGACGTTTTCGAGTATCATTTAGTAGCAAACTCTTCGCGGCATGTCGGCAAAAAACGTTGAGAATGTGAAATCTAGTTGTACTTAACCTTTGGGACTCCTTTAAAAACAGTCGTAAAAGAGTCGCAACATGTTGGCAAAAAACGTGCAAAATGTGTGTTAGGTGTACTGAAATTTTGTGACTCTTTCTGAAATGGTCGCAAAAGAGTCGAAAAATTTCTCATATATATATGGCACCACTTCTTCTTGTATTTACATCGGCATCAAAGAAATAAAACGAGAGAAAGAAAAAAAAAGAAAAAAAATAAGAAAACAAAAACAGAAAAAAAAACAATGTGGAACAATCCATCAATAGCATGGATGTACAATCGGATCGATCCATTCATTAATCATATCTCATTGGATAATTCGGCGGGTGTGGAAGAGTTCATCGCTTTTGCCATTAGCCATGCACAAAATAGCAAAGGTAGGTTTTACTGCCCTTGTGTAGTATGTAACAATTCAAAGTCTTTGAAATCTGCCTCAAATTTGAGTCATTATGCTAATATTACAGATTATGCTAGTGCAGTGAACCAATAGTATTTGATGGGGAGAATGTATATGGTGGGATGGTGAATGATGTATTTCATGGTTCTGTACCATATAACGAGTATCATGAACATGAAAGTTGGAAAAGATCATGTTCATGAAGAACCCACCCACGAAGCAAAACGGTTTTATGATATGTTCGCTGCTGCAAACAATCCACTGTATGATAGATGTCGAAAAGGGAAATCGCCATTATCGTTGGCAGCTTGGTTCATGATTAATAAGGTCGACTACAATTTTTCTGAAAATTGCATGGATTCATGGACAAGATTGTTTACGGAGTATTTACCAGAGGGTAATCAGGCAACCGGTTCATACTATGAGACAAAGACTTTGATGTGAAAGCTAGGATTACTGTGTTATACATATGATGTATATATAGATAATTGTAAGCTCTTTTGGAAAGATGATGAGAAGTTGGAGCATTGCAAGTTCTGCGGGAAACCAAGGTATAACGCTAGTTAAGGAAGAACAAGAATACAGTTTAGTAAGATGTTGAATTTACCGATTGCAGATAGGCTGAAGAAAATGTACCAATCTGAGAAGACTGCAACTTCTGTGAGATGGCATGCTGAGCATAACTCTGAGGAGGGATTAATGTGTCATCCTTCAAATGCGGCTGAGTGGAAGCATTTCCAGCAATTGCATCCTTTATATGCAGCAGAAACGCGTAATGTTTATCTGAGATTATGTACAGATGGTTTCAATCCTTTTGGGATGTCGAAACAACATTCGTTACGACCAGTGATATTGAATCCATACAACTTGCCTCCTGGTATGTGCATGAACACAAAGAATTTGTTTCCAACGATTTTGAATTTAGGACCGAATCATCCACCAGCAAGTCTTAATATTTTTCTCCAACCATTGATCGATGAATTAACAGAGTTATGATATAATGGAGTGGAGGCATATGATGTGTCCTTAGATCAAAATTTCAACCTTAAAGTTGTCCTTTTGTGGACTATCAGCGATTTCCCAACATATGGCATGTTGTCAGGATGGACAACACACGAAAGATTAGCTTGCCTAATTTGTATGGACGATGCAAATGCATTTCAATTGCCAACTGGTAGGAAGACATGTTGGTTTGACTGCCACATGATATTTCTTCCGGTTAATCATCCAATGCGAAAGGATAAAAAACACTTTCTGAAAGGTAAAAACGCAGTGAATGACTATCCACCGCAATATTTGACTGGTGAACAGGTCTTACATGAGCGTATAAGGAATGCCGAGCCACCAAAGATATCTGACTGCAAAGAAAATGGACATGAAAGTAAAGTGGATGGTTATTGAAATTGGCATAACTTGCACAAAAAAAACCATCTTATGGAAGCTCCCGTATTGGACCGATCTTAACTTACGACACAATCTTGATGTGATGCATATTGAGAAGAATATTCTCGATAATCTCATGTACACTATTATGACAAATCAAAAGACAATGTGAGGTCCCGCTTGGATGTTGCAAGATTTTGTGATTGAAGTCAATTACATGTTGATGATCATGGGAGAGCTCCTTTTCCTATTTGGAGATTGAGTGTGAAAGGAAAAAAAAAATCTACTTCAATGGGTCAAAGAAGATGTTAAATATCCAGATGGGTATGTAGCTGATTTAGCTAGTTGTGCAGACATCAAGGCTGGGAAGTTTTCAGGAATGAAAAACCATGATTGTCATGTCTTTATGGAACGATTGCTTCCATTTGTGTTTGCAAAGTTGTTACCGCGTGACGTGAATCTTGCATTATCAGGTAAATGTTTCATATATATATATATATATATATATATATATATATATATGTCTAATTAATTAATTTCACATATATGTCAAATTAATTAATGATTTCATTTATATATTGTAGGGATCAGATAATTTTTCCGTGACTTAAGTAGTCGATCATTGGAGCTAAGTCACGTCCAAGTTCTAAAAGCGAATTTTGTGATGATTTTGTGCAATTTGGAGAAACTATTCCCACCTTCGTTCTTTGATGTCATGTTCAATATAGGTGGATGTATCCTTTCGAAAGATTTTTAAACGTTTGAAAGGGAAGTCAAAGAACAAAAGATATCCAGCGGAATCAATCGTTCAATCATATATTAATGATGAGATATCTTTCTTCTCAGAACACTAATTTGCTTCACACATTTCTATACCTAGTAGAAGGAGGTATTTCATACTTATAGTATAATATATAAGGGTCTTTTAAATTAAAATGAAAAGCTAATTAAAGTTTTAAGCATTTTCTAGAGGCTGCTCTAGAGGATGTTTTAAAGGCTCGATTGTTTGCTTTGTGTCTTTGTTACGGTGTTAGAGTGGAACTTAGTGGTTTAGAATGGATGTTAGGGTTGCTGGTTTTAGGATTGGTTATGTTCTGAATTGTTGTTGGAATTGATATTATGTTATTTCTTTAATTGTTATTTATTATTGGAGTTGAATTATTTGTTATTCGCTGTTGTTGTTTTTGATTGAGGGTAGGTTGCTAGTGAGTATGGGATCACTAGAAATTAGGATAGTAAAATAAATAAATAAAAACGGGTCGGGTTGTCTCAAGGTCCAATTGATAACATATATAAAGATGTACAAAAAAATTATAACTTGGAACTGTAACAGAATAGTGATAACTGTAGGAGAGAGCTATATATGAAAGTTATACAAAAAGGTAGACAGTAATATTTTAAGGGTTTATTGCACTTTGGGTTGAAGTTGTTTCAAAAAAACCTACTTTGCAAACTTACTATACTTTCTTGAATTTGATGCTTAGGTGTCTTTGTTTTTTGGACAATTTTGCCCCTCTCCTCTTCCTCTCCTTATTTTCTCTATTTTTTTCTCTTTTTGTTATTAACACTTTAAATGGTTATCATAAAACAAATTATCTATTTATTTATATACAGTATGTTATGATTATATATTTTCTATATTTTAAGATACATATTGTAATATTTTTGATGAATTTTTAGATTATAAAGTATCCATTTGTCATTGTTCAATGATAAGTGGATAGTTAATTGCAGTATTGTTGATAGATAGTTACTTGTGTTTATTCATATAGAATAGAAGTAATAGACATCAATTCAGGTAACTATGACAACGTGTCAATATGGAAACATATGGGGTTATAGTGCAATTTGTGGATACGATATTTGTGCACATGGATAACTATTTGTGGATAAAATATTTGTGGATACATTATTTGTCAAACTTATCCAAATGAATATGTGATACTATATAAGAAATGAATAACACTCACACAACAAAACTCAAACTTTTTCCCAGATCAAACTAAAACAAATTCAATATTAAAAAGTTCACAAGACCACAATTAATCAGTAAAATCACAATAAAACCAAGAAAATCCAGATCGAATTTCATATAATCTAAAGTGATAAGGAAAAAGATCTAAATATTTCACCTTCTCTAGATTTCCACCATTGTTGGAATGGTTTTTGAAAATTTTAGAAAAAGAATGTGAGAGAGAAAGAGAGAGAAACATAAATAAGTTTTTCTCTTTCAATGGATGAGCAAAAGCAAAACAACGAAGAAGAATATGTATTGTTTGGTTGAATAATTGTGAGAGCGAGAGATAGAGAGAGTGAGAGAAAAAAATAGAAGGGGTCAAATGGAATGAGGGGTAATATGTAATTAAACTTGAGAAAAATATATGAGTAGTAGAAAGTGGGTGTGAGTGTTAATACTTTTGGAGAAAGTGGGTGTGGGTGCAAAATTCCCATATTTTAATAAAAATTTAGTAACGCTTTTGTGATTGGTAACTGTCAAAGTGGCACACACTGTACCAAAGCTGTAAGTGGTTACCAATCAGACACATAGTTGTCAAACTCAACACCTTCTTGGTCATCTTCTTCGTTATACTTTTACTTTTTTTTTGTTTCTTTTTCTTCTCCATCCTCTCCCTCTCATTTTTAAATTATTTCACTTTTCCTTCGACAAATCTAAAAAAATCAATATCCATTATTTATTAGTTAATATCCATCCCAAATAAATATAAGGAAATAAATTTAATTAAATTTACATACTTAAATTTGCATATGTAATTAGTTTTTTTCCAGATTTTTATTAGTTTTTATCTTTGGTTAAGGAAATAAATATTAATATAGATATACACATGTCAATTAGTAACATAAATATGTTTTGAATATATATATATATATATATATATATATATATAAGCTTGATAGTATTGACACATGTTGCGATCATTTTAATGATTCACTTTCAGAACCCAAGCTTTATATAATAAATAGTATACTTCTTTACATTTTTTTCTTTTTCATTATATCAATTTATTATTTTTATGATTTTAAATTTATTGGGTCACATTAAAATCTTAGAGATTACAAGATAAGTCATTTGATAGAACTATTATAGTCATTTATAGAAATTTTGCTTTCTTTCTATGTAAGGATATACCATTAAATAATTTAAGATTTACTTACATTTATTTTAGTAACAATGTTTTTCTTATCATTTATCTTGGAAACTGAGATATCTATTTTTATTTTTATTTTGTTTTTTTTAACACATGTAATAATTTTAACAATTGTTTTACATATGTAGAAGTTAATTATTAATATTATTGTATGAAAAATGTATCAAAATTGTTCATTTTAATAAACAAAGATAAATAGATGATATAAGCAGGTCACTAAGTCGCAAACTTGTAATCACATTTTTTTATCATCTCTACACAAATTCTGAACTTTTTAAGCTTTCAACAAATGGTTAGTTAGTTTTTCACGAATCTCATTAAAAACAAACAAACAAATTTCTTACATATACGTTTTTAAAAAATAAAAAACCAATATTGCTTATACAATAAATTTACTAGAACTTTAGTTAATATTTTTTTTTGGCAGGAAGAATACCAATTCAAATTTGGATCTACTGATGAAAAAGCAAGGGACAAAGCCATAGATTGTGTATATAGTTGTCGAGGTATATTCACTAGCAACCTAACCCCAATCAATAATAGAAGATAACATAAATCAATTTCAATAATCCAATAACCAATAATGAATCAAATGAATAACCATAATTCCAAAATCTTAAATATATCATAAAACAAATCATAGAACCAGCAATTTAACATCCGCGAACCAAATTTTGGGTTTTGGGGATAGGTGTCAATTGACACCAAGCGTAGTGTCAATCAACACCAGCAATTTCTTGTTTAACCAGATTGTTTTAAATCGTCGAATTGGAGCGGTTTGGTTTAAGTGGAATCCCAAACGTGGTAGGTTTGCCAGCATCTCGGACCTATGATGCAATTTGGGTCATTGTCGACCGATTGACTAAGTCCGCATATTTTCTGGCCATCAAGAAGACTGATGGAGCAGCGGTCTTGGCTAAGA
>NC_025700.1:8117616-8148686 GCF_000633955.1 Camelina sativa
TATATATATATATATATATATATATATATATAAGCTTGATAGTATTGACACATGTTGCGATCATTTTAATGATTCACTTTCAGAACCCAAGCTTTATATAATAAATAGTATACTTCTTTACATTTTTTTCTTTTTCATTATATCAATTTATTATTTTTATGATTTTAAATTTATTGGGTCACATTAAAATCTTAGAGATTACAAGATAAGTCATTTGATAGAACTATTATAGTCATTTATAGAAATTTTGCTTTCTTTCTATGTAAGGATATACCATTAAATAATTTAAGATTTACTTACATTTATTTTAGTAACAATGTTTTTCTTATCATTTATCTTGGAAACTGAGATATCTATTTTTATTTTTATTTTGTTTTTTTTAACACATGTAATAATTTTAACAATTGTTTTACATATGTAGAAGTTAATTATTAATATTATTGTATGAAAAATGTATCAAAATTGTTCATTTTAATAAACAAAGATAAATAGATGATATAAGCAGGTCACTAAGTCGCAAACTTGTAATCACATTTTTTTATCATCTCTACACAAATTCTGAACTTTTTAAGCTTTCAACAAATGGTTAGTTAGTTTTTCACGAATCTCATTAAAAACAAACAAACAAATTTCTTACATATACGTTTTTAAAAAATAAAAAACCAATATTGCTTATACAATAAATTTACTAGAACTTTAGTTAATATTTTTTTTTGGCAGGAAGAATACCAATTCAAATTTGGATCTACTGATGAAAAAGCAAGGGACAAAGCCATAGATTGTGTATATAGTTGTCGAGGTATATTCACTAGCAACCTAACCCCAATCAATAATAGAAGATAACATAAATCAATTTCAATAATCCAATAACCAATAATGAATCAAATGAATAACCATAATTCCAAAATCTTAAATATATCATAAAACAAATCATAGAACCAGCAATTTAACATCCGCGAACCAAATTTTGGGTTTTGGGGATAGGTGTCAATTGACACCAAGCGTAGTGTCAATCAACACCAGCAATTTCTTGTTTAACCAGATTGTTTTAAATCGTCGAATTGGAGCGGTTTGGTTTAAGTGGAATCCCAAACGTGGTAGGTTTGCCAGCATCTCGGACCTATGATGCAATTTGGGTCATTGTCGACCGATTGACTAAGTCCGCATATTTTCTGGCCATCAAGAAGACTGATGGAGCAGCGGTCTTGGCTAAGAAGTATGTGAAGGAGATAGTCAGGTTGCACGGGTGCCAGCGAGTATAGTGTCTAATAGAGATTCCATGTTCACTGTGTTCTAGAAGGCATTTCAGGCATAGATGGACACTAAGGTGCATATGAGTACAGCCTACCATCCTTAGATAGATGGGCAGTCGGAGAAGACTATTCAGACGTTGGAGGGTTTGCTGAGGATGTTGTGTATGCTGGATTGGGGTGGCCATTGGGCAGATCACCTGATCTTGGTAGAGTTTGCTTACAACAACAAGTACCAAACGATTATCGGGATGGGTCCTTATTAGGAATTGTATGGGAGGCCATGTCATACACCGTTATGCAGGACTCATGTGGGGGAGAGGAGCATATATGGTGCGAGTTTTGTTCATGAGACCTCAGAGAAGATTCAGGTTGTGAAGCTAAACATTAAGGAAGCTGAAGACCGGCAGAGGAGTTATGCCGATAAGAGGAGGAGACATCTTGATTTATAGGTGGGAGACAGAGTGTACCTCATGATGGCCATGTTGCGGGGTCCGAACAGGTCATTGACAGAGACTAAGTTGTGTCTGAGGTACATGGGACCGTTCAGAGTGATTGAGCGGGTGGGACTGATGGCATATAGGTTGAAATTGCCTTATGTTATGTGCATGTTCCACAAGGTCTTCCATGTGTCGATGTTGCGAAAATATCTCCGCAAGGATGATCAGTTGTTAGCTAAGATTTCAGAGGATCTTCAGCCTAACATGACTTTGGAGGCGAGAACGGTGAGGGTTCTAGAGAGGAGAGAAGCAGGTCGCGACTTGAGCTTGTCTAGTCTGGTCCTAGTTGTAGTCCGTGGCTAGAGCGAGAATGGAGTATTCCAGCCCATCTTTCGTTTTTTTTTTTGGTAACATGTTAAATTTATTACCATTTTCTGATTTTCTCTTTACATTGTTGGTACAACTTATTTTGAAAGAAAGACAACTAGAACATGAAGGAACTAGAAAGGGAAAGAAATACAACCAAAGTAGGAAGCAAGAAGAGTTCCTGGAACCGTGATGAGCCTACCCCTGATAGCACGATCCAAAGCTGCTTGCACTGACGAGACGAAAGAGTTGCTGCTGGTGAAAATCCTCTTGTTTCGTTCTTTCCAGATGATGTAACATGTTGTTTGCAGAAAAATTTGACGAGCGTTCCTTCACCTCTAAATCTTGGGTTCCGAGTCTGCAAGTTCCAAGAGTCGATGGAGTTGATTGATGTTGGTGGGTTCCTCCAAATTTTTGAAGCAAAAGATTTCCAAATCCCTGCGGAGAAAGGGCATTCAAAGAAGAGGTAGTCGTGTGTTTCTAAACCGTTTGAGCAGAGCACACAAGCAGCAGGAATGTTTAGTCCCCACGCTCGCAACCTGTCTCTCGTAGGCAGTCTTCCTTTCATCACTAGCCATAGGATAAAAGCGAATCTTCGTACTCCTTCTTTAAAACAAACCATTTTTTTCCAAGGTACCAAAGGAGAGATTGTTCGCATGTGCTCCCAAGTTTCCTTAGAAGAGAAAGAATCTGAGAAAGAACATGACCGTCCTCGCCATAGATACACATCCTAATCTTTAAGAGCGTGCGGTGGAGTTATTGTTGTAAGTTTGATCATGAGTCGCTAGTGCACCTCCGTGCGAGCTCCTGGCATCCACCATTCACCATTCCTCAACGCCTCCGCTACTTTTGCTTCCTTTCTTATACGAAGATCTCTTGGTCCATTCTCTCCAAGGAAAGTAATTAAAGGACCATGGCATGTCCAATTATCAAACCAGAAAGAAGCACACTGACCATTTCTTACTTCACACCTCATTAAGTCAAGCAAATAAGGATTCAGAGAGATCATTTTTTTTATTGTCATGGATAGTCTTGAAGAGTCCCTAAGGCTCCAGAAGCTCCTTTTGCACAGAAGGAGTCCATCTTTCTTGTTACTAGGTCGCTTAACAAGATGAGATATTGCTCAGAGTACTAGTTTCCGCGAGGCTGGTGTTAAAAGAGGAAAATTTTCTGAAGTGAAAGTTTCTAAAAGTGGAAAGTTTCTAGAAAATGAAAGTTTCCATAAGTGTAAAGTGCTAAAAATGGAAAGTTTTATGGGAGACAGAATTTGTTCATTCTTAGCGGTTAAGAGCCTTTGTGGAGCTTGGGTGGCCTTTATGGCGGACTTTCGAGTCATGGTGTAGCCCATGTGTGGCTGTTTTGCGAGACATG
The DNA here is from genome assembly GCF_000633955.1 of Camelina sativa. Taxonomy (NCBI): domain Eukaryota; kingdom Viridiplantae; phylum Streptophyta; class Magnoliopsida; order Brassicales; family Brassicaceae; genus Camelina; species Camelina sativa. The sequence goes on from NC_025700.1 coordinate 8,121,044, forward strand.
TGTGGCCTTTGTGGTAGGTTGTTTAGCCAATTGTGTGACCTTTGTGGCGGGCTGTTAAGCCAATTATATGACCTTTGTGGTGGGCTGTTTAGCTATTTGTGCGACCTTTGTAGCCAATGTTGCCTGTTTAGGCGGTCTTTCGTGATGTATGGTCTTCGTGATGGTCCTTCGGGACGTGTAGCCTGTTTAAGAGACCCTTCTAGATGTGTGGTCTTCATGACGGTCTTTCGAGACGAGTGGTCTTTGGGACGGTCCTTCGAGGCAAGTGGTCTTTCTGACGGTACTTCGAGACGTGTGGTCTTTGTGATGATCCTTTGGGATGCGTTGCCTTGGTGGCGGTCCTTGTTAGGACAATGTTTTGGCCTTTGTGGCGGTCTGTTTAGAAATTTCGACCTTTATGGTGGTCATGTTTAGGACATTTGTTGGCCTTACTGGTGGCTTTTGTGGAATGTTAATGATCTTTGTGTGGTCATGAGGTATTCCAGCGAGGGAATATGTGGTTGGCAGGACATTTTGATGTTTTACGTGAACCACAGAAAGGGAACCAAGTTAGGAGATAGGACTCAGACATGTTTTCTCTAAGGACGGTTGGTCCAGAACGACTCTAGGATAAATTTAGTTCTCCTAGTACTGCCATATTCTGAGATTTTGTGGCTTTAGAGTATGGTTGGTATATCTACTTCGGGGGCGCGCTGTAGGGTGGCAACCCGAGAGACGAATATTGGACTTCCTTATATATTATGGCATGTGGCTTAGGCCTGATGAGGAGCCAATAAAACTCAAAATGATACCTATGAGTAAAGGAAAGTCCAAAAGTAGAGAGAAAATAGTATCTGAAACGTGAGTCTATCGCCAAGAGGTGACCTTTGTAGATCGGTCAGAGGAAGTGCGGGTTATGGAGATGGTTGCATAGGAGTCCTTAGTCGATGGTTGTTTGAGATTCGAGGACAAATCTATGTGGGTGGGGGAGAATTGTAACATCCGTGAACCAAATTATGGGTTTTGGGGATGGGTGTCAATAGACACCAAACGTAGTGTCGATCGACACCAACAATTTTTGGTTCAACCAGATTGTTTTAAATCGTCGAATTGGAGCGGTTTGATTTAAGTGGAATCCCAAACCGGGGTATATATGTGAGAAGTCGACTTGAGGGTTTCATGGACAGCCACTTTTAGCCGTTCCATAGAGAATATATAGAGAAAAGAGTGTGTTCTTGGGGGATTTTGGAGATTTTAGGCTTGTTTGGTGAAATCTGTTTCTGTTGAGTGGAGATCTTGTGCTAAGACCGAAGGAGAAGCCTTCTAAGGTGTTGGATTCGTCAGTTTGGGTCAGAAACTACCTGCAAAAGAGTGATTGCATGACCATGGCTGATCTAATCCTGAGATCTCCTTTGATTTGCTTGTTATATGTTGTTTGTGGTGTTTTTCTTGCTTGTTATGGTTGATATAGGGTTCCTACGGTTTCATATGGATTTTGGTCGAGTTTTGGACGTATTGGACGTGGAGAGAAATGAGAGTCGATTCACGGGTTCGAGCATATCGCGTCTGCGGAGTCAGTGTCGATTGACACCAGGTGCGTGTCGGTCGACACTAAGGAGCAGTCTCAGTGTCGATCAACACTGAGGGGTAGTGTCGGTCGACACCAATACTCTGTGTTGGTTGACACTTGGCTGGTATCGGCTGAAACCACCCTTTTCAGAGAGTAGATGGTATTTTTTTTATATTGTTACCGTCCCTACAAATCACCACATGATCTTTTCCTGTGTTTTGTCCTCACTCGCACAGTTCCGACAGTCACTTTCTGGGAGGTCACCCATCCTGATACTACTCCAGCTCAAGCATGCTTAATTCTAGAGTTCTCTCAGGACCCTTCACCGAAAAGATAAGTGCACTTTGGTGACATAGGTGGCCAAATAAATTCTTTTAACCTCTCCGAAAGAATCTAAAACCGGGGTGTCATAATTCATTGGTTTTTTTGTTTGTTTGATGATTGTTTGACATTGGAATCTGAGTTGCTTATGTGTATAGCCCAGTACATGGGAGGATTGCCTCACAAAGTGTTTATGACAATACTTGTAATGCCCCGACCACCACCTCTTAGTGGGCCCAATGTCCACCTTCATTCAATGGGCCCACCTTCCTTAATGGGCCTCACGTCCTCTCACTAAGCTCGTGAGTCTATCCATATCCGACGGTCAGTTTGCTACGTCCAGAAGGCTTTAAAGACTTGTTATCGACCCTACAAATCACCCCATGATCTTTTCCTGTGTTTTGTCCTCACTTACACAGTTCCGACAGTCACTTCCCGGGAGGTCACTCATTCTGAGAATACTCCATTTCAACCATGGTTAAATATGGAGTTCTCTCAGGACCATTGACCGAAAAGATAAGTGCACTTTGGTGACATAGGTGGCGAAATCAATTCTTTTAACCTCTCTGCAAGTCTCAGAAACCGGAGTGTCTCAATTCACCCCCACTAATAGATAGCAACGTCCTTGTTGCGCACCAAGACCGTCACTCCCGATGGTGTGAGCCCACTCGACTCAACACTCTTCTGGGTTCGGCTCTGATACCACTTGTAACGCCCCGACCGTCACCTCTTAGTAGACCCTATGTCCAATCCCAGTCCATGGGCCAACCTTCCTTAATGGGTCTCACTTCCTCTCACGATGCCCATGAGCCCATTTATATCTAACGGTCGGTTTGCTACATCCGGGAGGCTTTAAAGACTTGTTACCGTCCCTACAAATCACCACATGATCTTTTCCTCTGTTTTGTCCTCATATAACCCCCATTAACAAATCACAACGTTCTCGTTGCGCACCAAGACTGTCACCCCCAATGGTGTGAGCCCACTCGACTCCCCACTCATCTAGGTTCGGCTATGATACCACTTGTAACGCCCTGACTGTTAACTCTTAGTCGATCATATGTCAAATCCCAATCCATGGGCCCATCTTCCTTAATGGGCCTCACGTCCTCTCACTAGGCCTGTGAGCCCATTTATATCCGATGGTCGGTTTCCTACATCCAGGAGGCTTTAAAGACTTGTTATCGTCCCTACAAATCACCACATGATATTTTCCTGTGTTTTTTCCTCACTCGTACAGTTCTTACAGTCACTTCCTAGGAGGTCATCCATCCTGAGACTACTCCAGCTCAAGCACGCTTAACTATGGATTTCTCTCAGAACTTTTGACTGAAAAGATAAGTGCACTCTGGTGACATAGGTGGCCAAATCAATCCTTTTAACCCTCTTCGCAAGTCTCTGAAACTAGGGTGTCACAATTCACCCACACTAACAGATCGCAACGTTCTTGTTGCGAACCAAGACCGTCACCCCCGATGGTGTGAGCCCACTCGACTCCACACTCATCTGGTTTCAGCTCTGGTACCACTTGTAACCCTCCAACCGCCACCTCTTAGTGGGTCCCATGTCTAATCCCTGTCTATGGGCCCACCTTCCTTAATGGGCCTCACGTCCTCTCACTAGACCCGTGAGCCCATCTATATCCGACTGTCGGTTTGCTACGTCCAGAAGGTTTTAAAGACTTGTTACCGTCCCTACAAATCACCACATTATATTTTCTTGTGTTTTGTTCTTACTCGCACAGTTCCGACAGTCACTTCCCGGGAGGTCACCCATCCGAGACTACTCCAGCACAAGCACGCTTAACTCTGGAGTTCTCTCAAGACCCTTGACCGAAGTGATAAGTGCACTTTGGTGACATAGGTGGCCAAATCAATTATTTTAAACATGTGGCCAAATCGAACAACACTGACACTTGGCGAAGGTTTTGTCGACCGACACATGCTCGACATTTCCCGAAAACCCTATTTTGCAAGTGAGGACAAATCATATGCTTTCCAAGCATTCCCAGAAGCGAATCCAAGGCTCAATAGCCACAAAAATCACATAGAACTCAAAGGAAAACAATCACAAACCCCCACAAAGGCACAGAAACAGAGATCTTATCTTAGTTAAGACATTGACATGCACTCACCTTTGCAAAAATAGAGAGATTCAACCAATACACAACCAAATACACACCACCATAACTCCCTACGTTCTCAGACTTAGATCTCAACCACAAAGCCAAACTCACAAGAACATTAACAAAAAGCTTCAGGGAAAACCTTCAGGACCTCTCAAGAACTTTTGGAATCGCTTTCTCTCTTTTTCCACACAAAGGAGGCGTCAATAGGTTTTCTAAATTTAAAAACGTCGATCTCACACCTTAAATACGATCCCCAAACCGAATTAACTCGAACCGAGAATCCTGAAATCAAACCGAACACCCGATTACATAAGGTGTTCATCGACACAACCACCAATGTTAATCGACACCCCTACCGAAATCCCAAAATTAGGTTCATGGGTGTTACATTTACTAACACAATATAATGATTTAAGGAAAAGTTAACAAATTGTTATTTCAATTGGCTGGCTATTGCATATATATACATACATACATTACAAATATCACATTTGAATTAGATTTTAAAATACTTAACGATTTATATGTTGTATTTTTTAGGTGTTAGTTCTGTAACATATAATATAGAGACCGACCTACTAACTGTGAAGGGAGAAGGAATTGATCAAGATAAAATGCAGAGGAAGATCAATAAGTTTTTTAAACCAAAAAACGGGTTTCTATGTTGTTTTAGTCCCAAATAATATGATGTTAAGTCTTTGTATTTGTAAGAGTATTTAGATTTTTAACTAATAAATATATTAATACTTAGTTACGTATTCATCATATTCAACAGAAATGCCAGGATTTTTATTTGATTAGTTATTAAACCTAAATTATATTAGTTACTCTTTTAAAGTTTTATCAGAAAAAACAAAAATAAAATTTTGTAAAGGCATTTGTACTGCAAGAATGATGAGGAAAAATAATAGTTTGTTGTATTTGTAAATACCAAAAGAAATTATTGATTATACTCATGATTTCTACCATATTAGTGAAATATATATACTGAAATGAAACAATTAAAGAAACAATTATTTATCTATGTCACTACGAATCATCTTAAAATATTCTCATGATTGGGTAAGTATATGGTACTCATACCTCCCCTAAGGGATTACGAACATAGAGTATTGGCCTTTACAAGTTCTAAAAGTATAAGCAGAGTTGAGAATCCGGGGACCTTGGGAATTAGATTCATGAAAGTCGATATTGTTACTTTGTCATTACGTAAATGATCCCAAGTTTAGCGTCCTGTGAAACCCCCACTCTGTATTTTCTTTGTCAGGAGTGATGAAAATACCGATTCTAATCGATAAACCGTCCGAGGCCACTTTCGGAATAAGAGTCATGAAAATAGGTATCGTTTAAAATAAATAAATAAATCAGTATTGTTACTTGATCATCTCTAATTGATAAATTAAGTACTGTCCTATAAAATTTTGTTTATATGATGATAAATATTCTTTAAGGCATCTCTAATCCCAATCTATATTTTTTCTTTTATTATATAATTATAATAATATTATTTTTGTGCCTATACTTATAACTAGTTGTTTGAATTAAATCTAAACAAAATTAAAAATAAACAAAAATATATATATAACGCTGTATTATGAAAAAATTAGGGTTGTGCGCAAAATAACATTTCAAGTCGTTAGTTTTTGGAACTTTTACCCTCTATTTTCTAAAAATGTAAACTAATTATATAAAGTTCAAAATAATACAAGAGAACATGTTTACATGTAAAAATATTTTTTAAGGTGTGAAAATAAGTGGATTATGTTAGAACAAAAAAAGTTTTGGCGGAAAAATTTTCCGTGCTAAAATTATTTTGGCGGAAAAATTTTCCGTGCTAAAATTATTTTGGCGGAAAATTTGCAGCAATTTTTTATTTTTTTGTCATTTTCTTGACTTATTTAATTTTTCAAATAAGATTTAAATGGTCAATAAAATAATAAAATATGGTAAAATTGAAAATGAAGAGAAAAAAATGAGTAATTTTTTTTGAAGAGAATGGTGTTTCTAAAAATTTCTCAAGAAAATATATAACTTTTGAAACTGTTGGAAATATATAAATATAACCTTGTATTATTTAAAAAAAAAAAACATAAAAATTAAATAGATGATATGATTAAGGATTAAAAATTTTGGTCGAGTTTCAAACTAATATTGTTGTACTTATTTAGTTATCTTTTCACCTCAAACAACGAAACTCATCATCCAATGTCTAACAGTCTTCTGCTCCACCCATTATCTCCTCCTGTACCACCGGCAAGTTCTCCCTCAGCCTCTGTCTCCCGTAACCATCACCGACGTATTCTCTCCTTATCTGAAACATGTTCAGACATATCTCAGCTCAAGCAACTCCACGCCTTCACTCTCCGTACCACTTACCCAGACGAACCCGCAACTCTGTTCCTCTACGGCAGAATCCTCCAGCTTTCTTCCTCCTTCTCCGACGTTAACTACGCGTTTCGGGTTTTCGATTCAATCCAAAACCGTAGCTCTTTCATGTGGAACACTCTCATCAGAGCATGTGCTCACGATGTTTCAAGGAAAGAAGAAGCCTTTATGCTTTACCTGAAAATGTTAGAGAAAGGTGAATCCTCACCGGATAAACATACGTTTCCGTTTGTATTGAAAGCTTGCGCTTATATATTCGGGTTGTCGGAAGGGAAGCAGGTTCATTGTCAGGTTGTGAAACATGGGTTTGGTGGAGATGTGTATGTTAACAATGGTTTGATTCATTTGTATGGTTCTTGTGGATGTTTGGATTTAGCACGCAAAGTGTTTGATGAAATGCCTGAGAGAAGTCTTGTTTCTTGGAATTCGATGATTGATGCTCTTGTTCGGGTCGGGGAGTATGATTCTGCGTTACAACTGTTTAGAAAGATGCAGGAGTCGTTGGAACCAGATGGTTATACAATGCAGAGTGTTTTGAGTGCGTGTGCTGGTCTTGGATCTTTGTCATTAGGTACTTGGGCGCATGCGTTTCTGTTACGAAAATGTGATGTCGATGTTGCTATGAATGTTTTGATTAAGAACTCGTTGATCGAAATGTATTGTAAATGCGGGTCTTTGAGAATGGCTGAGCAAGTGTTTCAAGGGATGCTAAAACGTGATTTAGCTTCATGGAACGCAATGATTCTTGGGTTTGCTACACACGGAAGAGCTGGAGAAGCTATGGACTGCTTCGACCGTATGGTTAGAAAAGGAGAGAGTATTAAACCGAACTCAATCACTTTTGTTGCCTTGCTCATCGCTTGCAATCACAGGGGGATGGTAAACAAAGGAAGACAGTATTTTGACATGATGGTTAGAGATTATGGTATTGAACCAGCGTTAGAGCATTACGGTTGTATCATCGACCTTGTTGCCCGTGCAGGCTACATCAGTGAAGCTATCCACATGGTGATGAGCATGCCAATGAAACCAGATGTAGTGATCTGGAGAAGTCTCCTTGACGCTTGTTGCAAAAAAGGTGCTAGTGTCGAGCTAAGTGAAGAAATTGCTAGACATATCATTGAATCAAGGGAAGGTAACCAAAGTTTTAACAGTAGCTACAGTGGTGCATATGTGTTGTTATCAAGTGTTTATGCTTCAGCTAGCCGGTGGAACGATGTTGGAATGGTCAGAAAACTAATGACTGAACATGGAATTAGAAAAGAGCCCGGATGCAGTTCTATTGAGATAAATGGCATCTCCCATGAGTTTTTTGCAGGAGACACATCACACCCTCAGACGAAACAGATATACCAACAGTTAGAAGTGATTGACGACAGACTGAGATCGATTGGTTATTTACCGGATTGCTCTCAAGCACCATTAGTCGATGCAACAAATGATGGTAGCAAAGAGTACTCCCTCAAGCTTCATAGTGAGAGACTTGCCATTGCTTTTGGACTGATAAGCTTACCACCTCAAACTCCAATCCGTATATTCAAGAATCTACGTGTATGCAGCGATTGCCACGAGGTTACTAAACTGATCTCAAAAGTCTTCAACACTGAGATCATTGTGAGAGATCGTGTACGCTTTCATCACTTCAAAGATGGATCCTGCTCTTGTTCAGACTATTGGTAGCAAGAACTAGTTGTAGGGATATATATAAAAGGGAAAAAACCGTTCATGCAGTGTATACCATTGATCAATGCAACCAATTTTGTATAAATCATAAGTTTGGTAAGTCAATCCAATCTTAGCTGAACTAACAACAAACAATTTGCAGCCATATTTTTTTCACATCACAGATCAGCTTCAAACGATGAAAGAGAAAGTGATCTCTACTTAATGAAGTCTTCTGCTACTGTTACATCAAAGGAAATAGAGAACAATGTCAGTGACAAAAGCAGCGGTTTGACTTGGAGGAATTAAGCACAAAAGAAACTCACTTTTTGATGATTTTGGCACTAAGACGACAGTCATGTCTGCATTGTTAGGTGGAAGCTGAAGACGCAAAGGGAAAAGCTTCCCGTTCAACGGACTACGAGTACACACGACAACATCTTCAACATTGCTCTCTTCTTTCAATCTCGTAGTCAGCTCTTCAACACCATTGCCTTTAAAAGTAAACGACATTACCTCAACTGAATCATCTTCAACTTCACCATCATCATCCGCTACATGAAAGTATATCACTCTCCCTTCGGACTTCGGCGGCGATCCAATCATCACTGAATCCGTTGACTGCCACTCACACACAAAAAAAAACATCAAGTCAACGAATCCAGGCCTAAAGCATAATACCATTTTTTTTTGGTCAATATGGATTAAAAAAAAAAAGTCACCTCTTGTCTAAAGAAACGGTTAGATCTGGAAGGAGATCCAGGAGCGAAGTCGAGTGAATCGGAATGATGAAGCGGAGAGGGAGGCTGATGGTGATCGGAAGTATCAGTGAGGATCTCAACGACATCAACGTGCCAAAGAATCCATTCTTGAGTAGCCGATCTATGAGGAATATCATGAGTAACAGAGTTTCTCCAAGGAGGTAAACCACCGTTACCACGAAGGAAGTGACCATAACGAGTCTTGAGCTTGACAAGAGCAGAGTCTCTGATCGGTTCCCAAGCTAAAGACGAGTCAAGACGGCTAGGATTAGTCTGTAGGACTTTTTTTCCGGTGGCTCCGAGAAGAAACGGTTTGTTTGAGGCGGTTAAGTATTTGCCGTAAGCGCTTTTGAGACGGATAAGGTTGGTGGAGCCAGGGACTATCTCAACGGTCCATTTGGCTGCTCCTGCTGAGCCGTTACGTTCTTGAGTTACGGATTCTTCGTCTTCGTTTGCGATTAGGTACTTGTCGTGGTGGCTCCGTAAACGAACCGCTTTGGCCTTTTGAAAAAACTCCATTGATAGGGAGAAATGTTGAAGATGGTGTGTGAATGTACTACAAAGCTGGACGTGAGCTGGGTCTTTGGGACCTTGTCTTTTACAGAATAGGTATATTATTATTTTTTTAATTACTCATTTTCATTTTAATTTTTTTTATTGTCTGATTTTTTTTGGGATCAATTTCACTCTCTCTTTTTGGTAATACCTTAATTTCTTCTAATAATTNATTGTTAGCTTGTTTTTTGGTAACAAAATATATTTGTGGGATCTATATCTCTGACCGGGATAAATTGATTGTTTAATTGGACATATAAAATTCAATTTTGTTTTGGCTTATTAGGAGTAGAGTAAGTAGAGTAATTAAAAATATTAATACAGAGATATTAGCACCGTAATCAAGAAAAATTAAGGTCGCTTAGAACGAGTGATTTTGGCCTTAGAACGAGTGATCTGTGTCATATGAAAATTGAAAACATTATCATGGCCGGCTCATTGGTTTACCGTCTTAAGGGTAGGTGCCAAGGTCGAGGTCTGGTCAGTCCTAAACACTAAAACCCGCTAAAATGTTTTTAACCGTCTTATGTTTTGAACTTCCAAAGTGTTACGGGATATCACTTAAATCTGGAAAATCAATACGATCAAACTACAATGTTTCTCACCAGATCAAGACACATCAGCCTTTGTATTGAAGCATAAAGTGACATATCAGTTAAAATAAATACCCAATGAAATTATAACAAATAATACAGCTAAGCTTTTTTTTACCTAGGTGGTCAAAGGAACAAAACGTGGAGAAACAGAAAATGGTGAAGGTGAAATTGCAATCTCATTCAATAGTTTTCTCAATCTCTTTGTTCTAGATTCAATATTGTCAGCTCTGTTGATTGAGAATTGTTCTATTCAAAGTTATACTAGAGATAATCTATTTTTCTCTAAAGTTTTGTTATCATTGTTTTGAAGATTTCTATAATCGATTTCTAAATCTACTCTATGTGAGTTTGTTGCAGGTGTAGATGATAACTCCAGCAATGAATACTGGTTTGTTCGTTGGGTTGAAATATCGATTGCTAGGTTAAAGTAATATCGATTGAACCTAGGGTTAAGGGGGGGGGGAATCCATGGATATTCCTCTATCTCGTCTTAACTAACATCTGAAGAATATCAATTGTTTCTCAACCGATGAGATTTGGGATTGAGGATCAGAATCAACCACAAGCCAAGAAAAAGCGAGGTAGGCCTAGGAAGTACACTCATGATGGTAGCATTGTGTTGGGTTTAGCTCCCACGTCTCCTCTTCTCTCCACCGTTTCTAATTCTTACGGTGTTGTGGTGAAGGTGGTGTTGGAGATAGTGGAGGAAATGGAACTCTGTTGATCCACATGGTAAACGAGACGAGGAGGACCTCCTGGTTCTAGCAAGAAGCAGCTTGATGCTTTAGGTATTAAACAAGAACTCTACAGTTTGAATATTTTTATCACAATTTGCTTTGGATTACATGCAATTTGATTTGATGGGTTTGTTTTTGTAGGAGGCGCTGCATGAGTTGGGTTTACACCTCATGTCATCGAAGTGAAGACATGAGAGGTAAAGTGTTGTTGTTCTGTTTTAGTAATCTCAAAATGTGTTTTATTGCATCATTATTAAGATCCTAGCATACACTGAACAACACTTACTTAAACTTATTATTTTCTACTCACATGTACATACTTGACACTTGCATTGCAATACATGTCTAAGATGATCTCAAGATCTTGAAGCTGCGGACTGAGCTCTAACCTCAAGCTCACGTAGAAACTCAGCTACTTTTTTGATCTCCGGCACCACATTCTTTACCGTCTCATCAGATAAGAACTCACCTCCCCATTGACAAAGAGAAGGAGTTTTTGATTCGTCTAGAAGTTTTTCCCCTTTAAGCTCCTCCATAGCTTTCAAGAGAACCAAAAAGCTTCCCAAGCAAATGTCCATAAACCCGATTGCTTCACCGCCNGTTAAAGTAATATCGATTGAACCTAGGGTTAAGGGGGGGGGGAATCCATGGATATTCCTCTATCTCGTCTTAACTAACATCTGAAGAATATCAATTGTTTCTCAACCGATGAGATTTGGGATTGAGGATCAGAATCAACCACAAGCCAAGAAAAAGCGAGGTAGGCCTAGGAAGTACACTCATGATGGTAGCATTGTGTTGGGTTTAGCTCCCACGTCTCCTCTTCTCTCCACCGTTTCTAATTCTTACGGTGTTGTGGTGAAGGTGGTGTTGGAGATAGTGGAGGAAATGGAACTCTGTTGATCCACATGGTAAACGAGACGAGGAGGACCTCCTGGTTCTAGCAAGAAGCAGCTTGATGCTTTAGGTATTAAACAAGAACTCTACAGTTTGAATATTTTTATCACAATTTGCTTTGGATTACATGCAATTTGATTTGATGGGTTTGTTTTTGTAGGAGGCGCTGCATGAGTTGGGTTTACACCTCATGTCATCGAAGTGAAGACATGAGAGGTAAAGTGTTGTTGTTCTGTTTTAGTAATCTCAAAATGTGTTTTATTGCATCATTATTAAGATCCTAGCATACACTGAACAACACTTACTTAAACTTATTATTTTCTACTCACATGTACATACTTGACACTTGCATTGCAATACATGTCTAAGATGATCTCAAGATCTTGAAGCTGCGGACTGAGCTCTAACCTCAAGCTCACGTAGAAACTCAGCTACTTTTTTGATCTCCGGCACCACATTCTTTACCGTCTCATCAGATAAGAACTCACCTCCCCATTGACAAAGAGAAGGAGTTTTTGATTCGTCTAGAAGTTTTTCCCCTTTAAGCTCCTCCATAGCTTTCAAGAGAACCAAAAAGCTTCCCAAGCAAATGTCCATAAACCCGATTGCTTCACCGCCAAAAAACGATTTCCCTTTGCTTATAGACACAAACGCATCCTCGAGTTGCAACAACCCTTCTTCCACTTCTTCCATGGATTTCGCTTTTGCATCTTCTGATTTGGTGATTGTCGCCAATTTCAAAGCCGGAAACCACTGGATTCTCAAAACAGGAGTTTGGGAATATATATAATAAGCTACAATTATTTTATATGCATATATGCTATGCGTTAATATCCTCTTCACTATAGCATAGACACGCAAACGAAGACGCAAAGAACCAAAATATTGTGGTCTTAGTGTTAAAACAGCCTTAAATCTGATGAGTCTAAATAAATTTAGAACAAGAATGTTTATATTAGGAAACAATATGATATTGAGTGTTAGGAAATAATCACTCACACAGGACATACATGATACATCCCCCAAGGGCCAAGACCAATCAAGCCACGCATGCACGACAGATAGATTCATTGGAGTGTAACACACAAACACTAATTAACGAAGTCCTTGTTATCAACGAAGCAAAAATCCAAAAAAGAATAAGAAACCAGACCTTGTTATCAACGAAGGCAGACCAGAAGCGAGCAAGAGCTCGATCATGAGGATGGGAAGGAAGAATGGACTGTCCAGACGAGTTCCACGTCTCATCGATGTACTCAACGATGTTAAGAGACTCACAAACCGGTTTACTGTTGTGGATGAGAACCGGAACTTTCTTGTGAACCGGATTCGATTTGAGAAGAAGCTCACTCTTGGATCCAAAGAGATCTTCCTCAACGTAATCATACTCAACCGATTTGAGATGAAGAGCGATCTTTGGTCTTATTGCGTATGGACTGTACCATACTCCCAATAGTTTCACTTCCTCTCTCTCTTCCATTCTTTTTTTTTTTTTGTGTGTGTATGGGAAGTTTTTTCTTTTTTTTTGTTCGGTTTCTAATAAATTGGTGAAGAAGAGGAAGAAGAAAAATCCCCCACGGCTCTTTTATTATTTTTTGTTTTTGTTTTTTGGTGAGTGGTTCTAAACGTAACGGACATACTTTATGTATTGCTTGTCAGCATAATATTGCAACTGTTGAAAACGATGCTATTGGCTTGAAGTGCTTTTTCAAGGTATTCATGTCTAGATGTGGACCACCTTTTAATAAGTTACATACATTTTTCTTTTTTGAGCCGTAGACGTTTTTGTTTTGTTTTTTTAAACACTAAATAATTTTTCTCTCCAACTAATAATTTTCATAAAATAAAAATAAAGTTACAATATAGTTTAAAACCTCCATTGGAAATAAAACTTTTTTGTATTCACGATCATCTCTTTAATTTATAATATAATTTAATATGTGGTACATCACGAGATAATTTTTTATTTTATTTATATATATATAAGTATATAACTTTATAATATAATTGACTAAATTTCTTTGATTTTTAAATAGATGATGCAAAAAAAAGTTGTGTTATATATTTTAGTGTATTGGGCATAAAAAGTTGTTGTGTTACTGATTGTGATTGTATATAGGTATTTTTATTAAAAACTGTAATATTGTGGTCAACATTCTCGATTGTATTTTATTAAAAATAGTTTATCCAAGTTTAAATATTTATATAGATGGTATATGACTAATTATGAAAATCTTACAAATAAAAGGTTAGAATACAAATGTACTTTTTGAAACACAAAATATATTTCAAAAATGTTAATATAGATATGTTTGATGCCGAGGATCTTGTGGTATATTTGGAAAGTTCGAAATGATCAGGTACTTTAGGGTGTGAATTCTAACGGTCTTGAGGTATTGAGGGTGACGAAGGCTGAGGAACATGCATGGCAGCTGGCTGTGGATGGTTTGTGGAAGGATGGTGATAAATTCTTTGGGTTAGGTTGGTATTGTGTGTCCCCGAGTGATGGAATGACTTCTCTGGGGGTTATTAATCGCCGACAAAATTTATCTCCCTTTCACGCTAAGGTGGAAGATTTAGTATGGGCTATACGATGCATAATTGAAGCTGATATCAATGACGTCGTTTTTCTTACGGATTGCTCAGATGTGGTGAAGATGATGTCTTCCTCTCTCGAGTGGCCGGCTTTCTCAGTCTACCTAGATGATATTGCGAGTGATATGGAGGAATTCTAGTCTATTTCTCTTTCTATTGTTCCTTGTAGTGCAATGTTCAAGCGGATTTTTTGCCCCAAAAAGTTTGTGCTGAACCGCATAGTGTTACTTTTGTACACAATGTTTCTTCTCATTGGCTTCCTCAGGACTGATCTAGTAAAAGCTTTTGCAGAATATATATATATATATATATTTGATGCCACAATAATGTTGTATATTTTTCCTATTCGTAAAGACCCCGACCTTGTGTCAGAAAAAGAGGAAAAACTGGTTGTAGACCCCCTAAAAAAGACGTGTATAGAACTAACTAAAGGCTGAAAGGGTTTCAGGAGAAATAAACGATTCAATGATCTGATCAAATAAAATTACTATGGTTCGAGAGAAAGTCGATGTTGAAAATATGTTGTTTGTAATTGTCGCCTAAAATAAATAAATTGTGATATGCTTGTATTTAAATCCATGAGCTTTTTTTTCTTTTTGAAATTGTAACAACTAACCAAATTCATGGAAGGACGATATCTTATAAATGCAATATTTGGTTTTCCAATTAAAGTTAATAAATATTACTTGAATCCATTCAAAAATAATCAGATAAATTTACAATAGTAAGAAATAGGTAGAAGATATTGATCAAGAATGTTGTGAGCAAAAAAAAAAACATCTAATCAAGAATGGAAGCTAAATACAATTTTTAATGTAATCTTTACCAATGGCTTTCTGGTTACTTTATGAATTGCCTAATATTGTTTTTTTTTTTTGGAAAAATGATTGCAAGCTACACGAAGTATACATCAACACATAGTCACAGATGCAAAAAATATAAATATCTTGTTAACTACATGAACTATTGTCATTACACAAGGATATGCATAAACAAAAATAGGTTATGTTTATAACATCATAAACATTTAGGTACGGTGCTTTGTTGACCAGAATCTGGTTTTGGCCAGTGTTGACCAAAAATAAAAATAATAAATGATTTGTATTTCTTATTCAACTACATTAAGAGGGGTATTGAATTTATCATTTTAAGGATTTTGTAGGATTTTAACATTTTGGAATTTTCCTTGATTTGAAGAGTTTTTAGAAGAATTGATTAGCTTTAAAAGTTTTTTTTATATTAAAGATAAAAGTAAATGAAATGTAATTCTATGAGATTCTATTATAAACTTTGGGTGATTTTAGAATATTTCACAAAAAAAAAAAAAAAAGAATTTGACTCCAATCTTTTCAACACATCCAACTAAAATTCTGCCTTTTTCATCAGTTTTGATGCAGAGCACAAATATAGTAACAAATCAACCCAGAAAATTATGAAATTTAATGAAAATATTAACAACAGCCATACAAAGACAATGAAAAAAGCAGATCACGATTTGGGTCTACAATTTGAAAGTTACAGCTACTTTTCCAGAAGATCTGGAATGATAGAACCTGCGAGTAGCCAACTTTGAGACCAATTTCCCATCAAACCGCAAGGAAACAATAGAAAATATTTATATCATTGGAAAGATATTGTTCTCACGTTTCTAGAACATCTTTCAGAGCTCAATTCTGAGGTTTGTAGCCCAATAAAACGAAGAAGAAAGAATCAACCCTGAAACAGATAATTATCTTTTAAACCTGAAATCTTTTTCTCACCATTCGTTGGTTTCTCGCTGCAAGTACCAGTAACATCTTTAAGAACCATATGTGTTAGGCTCCGTCTTTGATGCATCTTTCTATGAAACTCTTGTGATGAAATTTTTTGCTCTTTGCTTTTTGTTTCAACAGTTTTTTCCCCTTTGTTGATTGTGTGTCTCAAAACAAAAGTATCCAAGCCAAGACAGACGCATACATCAACACAACTCCAAAAGTTCCCATATAAAAAAAAACTGAGCCTCCAAACCTTCTTTACGGCAAAAAGGGTTTTTAATCATAGTTCTCTTTGTGAATCACACCAACAAGATCAAGTCTGCTTCAGAATTCCATCAAGATTAAAAACAGCCAAACCTCATGTGACACCACCAAACTCGAGCTCAAATAACAACCAGAATGAGTATTAATAAACTTTTGAGTAGAAACCTCATCTAACAACCAGAGCTAAGAACTTGACCCTCTTCATATACCAAATAAAAATCAATTCTCAGCTAACTGACGAAAGGGAGGAGTCTTGCTGAAGGAGGCGGCGGCATCAGTGTAGAGAAGGAAAGGAGCGGCGACGAGAACAAATCATGAAGAAAAGAACAAGACTGGGAAGCTTCACCATCATCGTCACCCAGTTGAGAGCATCATCAGATCAAGAGAGCCAAATTTTTTTGAGTATGAGTGATTTGGGAGAGAGAGATGAAGAAGAAGAACAAGTGAAAGAAGGAAAACCAGGAGAATACCAGTCGATGGTCTCTCTGCAGTCATCCTTCTCTCTCAATTTTTATTTCACAGGAAAATAGGTAAGTTTTTCTTTTTGAAATCCATCAAAATTCCAGCTAAAAGGGTATGATTTTATCATTCATATTTTTCAACTAAAAAACAACATAAAGTCTATTAAAATCATTCAAAATAACATTTAAAAAAAAAACTGTGATGTTTTGAATAACAGTAGATTTCAAATAAGTTTTATAAATTATTGATTGAATAACAAAGGATTGTGTATTATTTTAAATGATTTTATATGAATGTTAAGTTGAATAACATTGGATTTTGAAAGATTTTTAAAAATCATCAATTGAATAACAAGTGATTTTAGGAATACTTTAAAATCTTTTAGAATGTCAAGTTCAATACCTCCCTCTAAATTCTATATCAAAAATTAATATAATAAAACTATACCACCAAATTTTATGTGTAGTAGATTTTATTATAATTTTTACTTTTTTTCTTTTGTATTTTCAAATGTGAGGGTTTTAAATATATATTTTTTACTTTTTACTTATTTATAAGATTATGTCATTTGAAATATATCCAAGACATTGCCAACTATTTTTGTTTTTTAATAAGAAAAGAGACGACAAAAATAATCAAAATTCGATTTATTTGCATGGAAGCATATATCTAGAAGATATTTAAAAACCAAAAGTGGGTTTTGTAAAATCAAATGTTGGTTTTGTAAAACTACTATTAGTTTTTAATTATCTTCTACAACCTTTGATTTTACAAAACCAACCTTTGATTCTATACAAAACCAACTTTTGATTTTACAAAACCAACTTTTGGTTTTTAATTATCTTCTAGATTTATGCCTTTCATGTAAATAAATCGAATTTTAAATAGAATTTCATGTATTTGAATAATGAATACAAATCATTTATTATTAACATTTATTTATCAGAAATATATAAAAATAAAATTATTATTTTTACGAAAAAAGTAAAAAAAATATTTTTTGTGAATATTTTTCTGGTCAACACCGCTCAACACTGGTCAACGACGGATTTAGTCAACAAAGCACCGACTCTGTTTATGATGTTGTACACATAACTTACATTTGTTTATGCATGTCTTTATGTAATAACAATAATTCATGTAGTTAATAATACATTTATATTATTTGCATGTGTAGTTATATGTGTTGGTGTAATCATTTAGGTGGTAATCATTTTTCATTTCTTTTTGATGAATACATAACTCCCTAATCAATATTTACAATTTTCCTATATTACCTTTCCTTTTTTAATATTTAATTAAAGAGCCCGATAATGGGTTCGAGAATTAAATTCGAGATCTTCTAATTTCTATTTTATATAATGAGTTTAATAACAACTTAGGGTTTAAAGAAAGTGTTAATAATGGAGCGATCGGCCATGGAAGAGAAGACGGGACATATTCACAGAACAACACAATCTTCATCGTCGTCAGTGTCCTCATATGATGATGATACATCTCAATCAGAACATATTCCTCTGGATTTAACCATTGAGATACTCTCGAGAGTTCCTGCCAAATCGGTTGGGAGATTTCGCTCCGTATCTAAGCTATGGTCGGCCATCACCACAACTAAAGATTTCATCAACTCCTTTAAGACTCGGTCCTTGGCATTGCGGCCTTCTGTACTTCTAACCGCCCTTAAAGGCGACATGGTGTGCGTTTTCTCGTCTACCCTACACAAGAATAGTTCCGGTGGTCTTTTTTCTTATGTGGGGAGTTTTCAATATCGAAACCCTACTTTTGGTAACCCCTATAGTTTTCATTACGTGCACGGCTTGATTTTCATGCAATGTTCGAAACAGCTCGTGATTTGGAACCCTACACTGAAACGCTCCTTCGTTTTACCTGAACCTGAAGACACCCAAAAAGGTGAATACAAGGCTGGATCTATTCTGGGATATGATCAGATTGATGCGAAATACATAGTACTACGTGTTATTGGAGACTCCAAGATTTGGATTCTTACATTCGGAGCTCTAACACAAGGATCATGTAGAATAGTAACCAACGGTTTTCCTAAGCACCGGCATAATATAGGTGGTGGATGCATTAATAATGGAGTCATATATTACAGTGCCCTTGTTGATGTTGGTGCTGGCATTAAGAAATTTTGTATAATGAGCTTTGATATCAGCTCTGAAAAGTTTAATGAGATCAAATATCCGGAGAGTTGTTCTCTTATGAATTCTCGTATGATACCGTATGACGGAAGATTAGCCTTAGTTGATACTTTGAATTTCCCTTCTATTGATCTATGGATTTTGAAGGATGGAGATAGACACGAATGGACGCATAAACGAGCTGTTTTGCCTCTTTCTAAAATGGACCTAATACAGAAGAAAAAGCCAGAATTCAAAGGTGTTAGTAATGCTGGTGGGCTTATCTTTGCACCGTGGAGGTTTGATGAATCGTTTTATATTCTATATTTTGATTACAGGAGAAACAGTGTTAGAGAAGTCTTGTTTGAAGGAAATGTGGGTGATGAATTTGGAATTGTTAAGGACGGTTTCTACACCTTAGGTTTTTACCCAAATCACATCGAGAGTCTCGTGTCTTTGTGAAGTAGTGCCTTCATCGGTCAATTAATGTTTAATTAACATATATATGATTCTCTATACAGTAAAACCTATATAAATTAATACTCTATAAATTAATAAACACTATAAATTAATAAATTTTACTAGTCCCAAGTCGGGACAGTGTAAAAATTAACAAAATTCGATAAGATAATAAGATAATATTTTTTTTGAAATCCCCATGTAAAATATAGTCCCAATAATATCATAAATTAATAATCATGTAAATATATATATATATATATGCTGATATAGTAAAGTATGTTTCTCTTAAACCTTATATATATAAAAAAATTGTTATGTTGTATCTTCAAACTATAATGATATAAAATATTCTATAACATTTCATAAAACAGCTAAAACTTTTTAAAATTTTCAATTTCTAAATATGCATCATTTACATTTTTATAGTTTGATAGACTATTAAAATACGAGAATTGATATTCTTATTCATAAATTTGAATATTTATGTCATATGTATAAGTGAATTTGTCTATAATATTTGTAATTCATTGTCAATAATATTTTTTAATTATTTCAAATTCAATTCCAATACCATAAAATTTACAACATCCAAAATTCTAATCTTATTTTGCAAAAATTGTCTCAATTCATAGTTTTTTACAAATTTACAATATAAAATAATAATTATTAATTTATAAATAAATTAATATCACTATAAATTAATAAAATGTCTTGGTCCCAACATTATTAATTTATAGAGGTTTTACTGTATTTATGTACGTCTTTGATTTTTCTTGGGATCTTTATTTGACCAGTCATTGATTATTTAGTGTGCCTCTGCATGTATATTCACTGATGTTGGTGAATTTATTTATTTATACACCAAGCTGTGCTTATGAATTTGACGAACTTATACAGAACGGAGTATGTATAAATTGTTCCATGGTATACAATTTTTAATCAAAATAATGAAGGATTTATTTCTGATCTAAACTGTCAACATATATATTAAAGATTCAGCTATTTGACAAGGGACTAGATTTGGCAGCAAGTCTACATATATATTTGATCATGTCATGAGAAGGGAATTACTTAATTATATTCATTAGATACTTACGCAACACTTATTTGTTTCAGACTCATAGTTCGTATTGCCCAATGCTAATGAAAGAACACTAGGGCTTTACTTTCATGGACCATGTTAAACACACATCTAACCTAAAACTACGACGCTTCCACAAAAATACACATCAACAAACCAAACATTGAACAACTGACAAAAGGAAATTTTTATTCGTGCAATTAAAACGAGACGGGTTGCGATTCAGAATCACAAAGAAAACATCACGAGAAATATGCATTGTGGTATATAATTAGTTTGATACTGATAAAGGTGACATGAACAGTTGAAAAAAACATGCAAAATCTGAATGCTTTGTTAGATGATAATTAAATAGTAATTATTTCTAATAATTGTTCAAGGACATGAAAGCCAATGAATAAAAACAGGAGGTGATGCAATAAGTAACAAATAAAGTACCATCGCAAATGGAACTAATTAGCAATCTCTATCTTCTTCTTTTGTTCTTCCTTTTTCTTCTTTTCGTTTTGCCTGGTTGGTTGGTTTGTATGTGCACTAAACTTGGAGCATAAGCAAGGAATTCAGGGGAGTTAGAGCATCTAAGTTCAAAGGATTTGAAGTATCCATCTTCTCTAATAATGTAAACTATTTGGTAGACATCGGTCTTCTTGATAACATATGCATATTCGTCGGAAACCACAGCGACTTTCTTCTCTTCGTCAATGAAGAAGCTCCCAGGTACAAAGTTTGGTGTGATATCCACTTTCAAAAACTTGCTCCAAGAAACCGCATTGGGATCAACCTGATTCGTAATCCAAAACTCTAATGACTCAACAACTGTCTCGCAGTTACGATATAACAAAGCAAGCTGCTCTTGTCTGACACAAGATAGAGTCACAGCTGCAGTCTCGTCATCATAATAGTGAAATGGCATAGGAAGATGCGGTCCAAATCTCTCTGCTGTAAAATCAAAACAGAGTAAATAATTTTCAAATTTCTCTTCTTCTTCAATCTCTATTATATCCTGAGCAAAAAAGTAAGCATTTCCCTTCAAAGACACAGCGCCGCTATGTATATCAAAGATGGGAGTGAATTCAACAACGTTCCATAAATTAGAGTTAAAATCGTAAATTTCTAAGTAGTGACGTTTTTTGTTTTTTTTTAAAAACAATCATGATTTTGTGGTTGCCGTTACTGTTGTCGTATCCCATAGAAAAATTGTAATAATATGAGTAGAATTGCTTTCTTAATCGAATCCATCTAATTTGGCCCAGATAAGGGTTCCATACCATGAACCTCCACCGGTCCTTGGTAACGCAGAGCAATAAGCCGTCGCAGTGAAAGACTTCATTACGACATCGACTTGGTTGAGTTCACTTATTTGCTTTATAGATGTTGAAACAATAATTTTGACGAAGTTGCTTCTACCGTCATCATCTTCGTTGCGGATTCCTTAGAGATTGAATCGCAAGGAACAAACCTTAGAATCCATAACCGTGAACCCTAAAAACTGCTGTGTTTCTTTACCAAAAATCTGATGCTTAGATAAAGCGTTCCACGATTTGCAAGTACATCGCACTGCGCTCAGAGCTGTTAGCTGAACCCTAGAGAGTATCTCCCCTACCAAATCCATAGAAAGATCTGACATTTTCGTCATTATTTTTATAAGTTTTCTAACTTTCGTAATCTCTCAGTGGCTAGTCGGCTACTCTTTTCCCTCGAGACATATATGTGGAGACAATTTGTTAGGTTACGACACTTTCCTTTCCTTTCCTTTGTGAGTTTTGACTATTTTTTATTATATTGTTTTTTATTACTTCGTATAATATAATTTAGGAATATGTAGTGAAATAGGTTGACTCAAACTGGCAACTAATTGCGAAATTAACATTCCGTCTCTCTCATTACTAGACGAAAATCAAATTTATCCAGAGAGTTGTTCTATTTTCAAGTCTGGTAGGGTACCGTATGAAGGAAGAATAGCCTTAGTTGATACTTTGAGTTTCCCTTCTATTATTGATCTATGTATTTTGAAGGATGGAAATGGATACGAATGGACCCAATAGGCTTCACAGGTGTTAGTAATGCTGGTGAGCTTATCTTTGCACCGTGGCGCACTACAAGAAAACATGGAATCACCGACTACAAAAACAGTCACTATACAGTCGCAAACTACTTAGTAGCGACTGATTGGCGACTGACATGCATAGTCGATAAACAGTGCGTCGCTAAAATAATCAGTCGCTAAACAGTCGACACGGAGCTACTAATTGGCGGCTGATAATTGTGGTCGTTCTTCCCTCGCCAAACAGTCGCTAAATTTAGCGAATGAATTGCATCGATTTAGCGATCGATCTGGTTACTCATTTGCGACTGTTTTGGTTACTGTTTTGTGTACATTTCGATGACTGTTTTACGACTGTTTAATAATCATGTTTTAAAAAAAATTCTGGTAAAAATGAATTATTTGATTTTGTAATACCAAAACTGATTATGAAAACTATAACTAAAACATAACAAACATGAAATTAAACAAAGACATAAGTTTGATTTTACATCCAACATAAGTTCCAGAAAACATCCAAGAGTACAAGTCGCAAATATTACAAAAGTTTTCATAAACATGAGGGAAGGAGGGATAGTGACGGAACCTAACTTTGAACATCAGCAGGGTTTGGGTCATTGGTTTGAGACTCGAGGAAGGCGACATAGTTTGGGCTAACCTTGAGGAAGCTCACCAAGCGTGAGATCTCTGCTTGTTGCTCATATGCAACTCGTAAAGCCTCAGCTGCAACCCAAGAAGCCTTTGCGTCACGCTCTGCTTGTAGAGCTGCTTGTTGCTCTATTTTGCGGTTAACTTCTTCAAGCTGTTGTTGCAGGCTTGTGAAAGTAAAAGAGCATCCAGGGAACTTCCGCTTCCTGTTGATGTAACTCCCTAGGCTTCCAACTCCAAAGTATGTTCCTCTATCATTTATGAAAGTAGACTGCATAAACAAAAGAGAGAGAAAAAGTTACATCATTACATAACAATGAAAAACTTAATAGCTTATTAGAAAAAAAACAAATTACCTGAAGAAAAAGCTCATCATCCTCCTCGTGAGATAGCTCTGATCGACGTGAAGTACCATCAGAAGACTCATCATTATCAAGAACAGCCAACTTAGCTTCCCTTTTTTTCTTATATGCCTCATGAACTGCTTGCGCTTTCTTATCCACAAAAGTACCATCTTTCTTGGTATGAGTCCTGAGAAAAACTTCAGGAATAGTTGGCGGTCTTCCCAATTCCACTTCCTGAAATGTTAGACAATTAAAAGGGTAGGAACCATCTGATGTCAAGTAATTAAACAATGAAAAGGTTATGGTGTAACTCACCATCTCTTGTTCGATTTGTAAGTAAGACTTCAGCCCTGATACATGCTTGTGAGGGCCAAGACCATTACAGTCAGACATTCGAGCTGCTGAAGTGGTTGCACTCTTTGCCATGGCTTCTTCTGTGTTCCAATAGTCATACATTTCTTTCCAAAGAGTTTTCTCAATCCAACTCGGTTTCACTTGATCTCGCTGAGCTGCTGCCTTGGAAACCATGTCTTTCATATGGTTTTGACAAATGGTATAGAACTTTTCTTGAACCACACCAGTTAGTGAGGGATCCCAGGGTGAGTGTTTTCTACAAAAGAAGACTAGTGTTAGTGATATAAAAAACCCAAAAAACCAACTATAAATACAGAAATCAAACTTAAAGGAGTAGAAATTTACCGCGAATTCCAAGAAGTAGTTTTCTCTTCTTGCAGTAGGAACACAACCCCAACTGTAATATGGATCATCAAACTTGTTTGTAAACACTTTTGTAATCTTTCGGGTAATTGATGACTTGTCTTTACCAAACTTTCAAACACAAACAAATGAAAAGTAAAATTCTAATCAAACACAGAAAAACCTTCAAAAATAAACAAATCGAAAGTACAAAATTCTTAAAATTCTAATCAAACACAAACACAAGTGTTCCAAACACAAACAAACCTAAAAATTCTAATCAATTCAAGTAAAATTCTAATCAAACTACTCAACTAAAAATTCTAATCTTACCAAGTGGTTCCACACTCTAACGAGGGAGAGAGGACAGTGGTATACAACTCACAGCCTGGTTGGACAAGCATATCATGTAAAGAAGCGAGTACATCAGCTGCTCGATGATTTGAGACGTGAGGAGACTGTCGAGGTAGAGGAGACTGTCGAGGTAGGGAAGACTGTCGAGGTAGAGGAGACTGTCGATGATGATTCGTGACTGACGGTTAAGGAGACTCTCGAAGTTGACTCGAGAATTCTGGTGGATTCGTCGCGAAGGCGAGAGGTTGAGGAAAAGGACGCCTGATTGGAGCTTCGCTGGAAGGGGATGTTCCTTGAAAGCTCCTCGATAACTGGAACAGATTTGTCGGAGGTGGATAGTCTCGGTAAGAAGGTGTAGGTCTCACTAGAGGCTGGAGGATTGGGACAGGAATTCCCTGAGAATTAGTGTCTGGATCTCGCTGGTTCGTCGGCGTGAAGGCATATAGGCTGGGAAGAGTAGCGGGTCTTCGATTCGCCATTTGTGAGGTTCCAGCGGTTCGATTTGAGGGGTTTCTTCTTCCTCCTCCTCTTTTCTTTACTCCAGCCATCAAAATCGAGAGATACAAGGACGGGGATGAAGATTTAGGGTTTTCTCGATTGAGAGCAATTGAGATCTAGGGTTTTCACGGCGGATGAAGAGAAATTAGGGATTAGGGTATCTCGGGGATGAGGATGAGATCGATTTGGGTTTTCGCTGTTTTGTTACGGCCCAAATTTGGTTTAAGGCCTAAATTAAATATATCAGTCGCTAATGACTAGCTGCTTAGTCGCAATGTTTAGCGACTGTCAAATTGGTCTCGAAATTAGTCGCAAATTGGCGACTAAACTGCAACATTATGCATCAGTCTCGAATTAGCGTCTACTAGGCGACTGTTTTAGTTTAGTAGCTATTCAGTAGCAAAACGATTGCAATCGCAATACCTGGTTGGTTGGTTTGTATGTGCACTAAACTTGGAGCATAAGCAAGGAAGTCAGGTGAGTCAGAGCATCTAAGTTTAAAGGATTTGAAGTATCAATCTTCTCCAATAATGTAAACTTTTTGGTAGACATCGGTCTTCTTGGTAACATATGAATATTCGTCGGAAACCACAACGACTTTCTTCTCTTCGTCAATGAAGAAGCTCCGAAGTACAAAGTTTCTCGGAAAACCAGTATGCACTTTCAAAAACTTGCTCCAAGACACCGCATTGGGATCAACCTGATTCGTAATCCAAAAATCTAATGACTCGACTGTCTCGCAGTTATGATATAACAAAGAAAGCTGCTCTTGTCTGACACAAGATAGAGTCACAGCTCCAATCTCGTCATCATAAGAGTGAAATGGCAGAGGAAGATGCGGTCCAAATCTCTCTGCTGTAAAATCAAAACAAAGTAAATAGTTTTCAAATTTTTCTTCTTCTTCAATCTCTATTGTATCCTGAGCGAAAAAGTAAGCATTTCCCTTCAAAGACAAGCCGCTTTCTAAATCACAGATGGGAGTGAATTCAACAACCCTCCATAAATTAGAGTTAAAATCGTAAATTTCTAAGCTTTGACGTTCTATGTCTTCAGTAAAAAACCTCATGATTTTGTGGTTACGGTTATTGTTGTCGTATCCCATTGTAAAATTGTCACATGCCCTGAATTGTTGTCTTAATCGAATCCATCTGATTTCCCCTAGATAAGGGTTCCATACCATGAGCCACCATCGGTCCTTGGTGATACATAGTAATAAGTCGTCGCAGTGAAAGACTTCATTACTGACATCGACTTGGTTGAGTTCACTTATTTGCTTTATAGATGTTGGAACTACAATTTTGACGAACTTGCTTCTGCCAATTTTCTGGTGATGTCCACTACCGTCATCATCTTCGTTGCGGATTCCTTGGAGATTGAATCTCAAGGAACAAACCTTAGAGTCCATAACCGTGAACCCTAAAAACTGATATGTTTCTTTACCAAAAATCTGATGCTTAGATAAAGCGTTCCACGATTTGCAATTACATCGCACTGCGCTCAGAGATGTTAGCTGAACCCTAGAGAGTATCTCCCCTACCATATCCACAGAAAGATCTGACATTTTCGTCATTCTTTTTATAAGTTTTCTAACTTTCGTAATCTCTCTGCGGCTAGTCGGCTACTCTATTCCCTCGAGACATATATATATGTGGAGACAATTTGTTAGGTTACGACACTTTCCTTTCCTTTCCTTTGTGAGTTTTGACTATTTTTTATTATATTGTTTTTCATTACTTCGTATAATATAACTTTAGGAATACAGTAGAATCTTTATAAATGAATATTCGGTACTACTTTTAGTTATATTTCATACATTCTATTTTTATAAAACTTATTTAATATATATTTTTAAAATCATATTCTTAAATCATATTTTATACATAATATAAAAAATGAATATTATATCTTTATATATTATATTTTAAATCATATTTTTGTTTTTCTAAATCTTATTTTAAAAAATATTTTTTAAAATTATTTTTTAAAATCATTTTGTCTACATTATATTTTTCATTAATCATATTTTTAAATTAAAAAAATTAAACATTAAAAAATTGTTTTTCATATAATTTTTTTAGAAAAGAAAATAGAAAGAACATTTTTATGTGTTTTTAGTCTTTCTACATAAAAGTTTTTTCATTATAGTAATTGGATATAAATTTGTTTTGCAAAAAGAAGAGATTAGAGAGAAAGAGAAGAAAAGGTAGTTTGCTAGTTCGCCCTAGCTGTTCTCCTTGGCACAACCCCCGAGAAACCTCCTCCCGACGGCGTAAACCAGATCGGCGCCGCTGGGCTGCTCTTCTTGTCACCACCGTCCTATCCTTTGTTACAAAACCTTGCTCTGGACTGATTGTGAATCCACCGGAGGTTCGACAGTTCGCCAAGCTACTCCGCATATGCTACAGCTTCATCTCCCCTCCCCCCCTCAGCTCAATCGGTGAGTCGTCTTGCCTAGGTGATTCTCTTGAGACCCCCGCTTTTCGTTAATAAATCTGAGTCCTTAGGGCGCCCTGTGTGCCTTGCTTTCCACCTCTCTTACCGGTCTCCCTCGAAGTCAATCCCTTCACCTCCTTTCCCCTTGGGTTCATACTCCTTTACCAAGTGTTCTACTTCATTGAGGTTGGAAGAGAGCTTTGTTTTGACGTCAGAACTGAGCGAGATTGTGTAGGCAAAAGCTTCCACTCAGGCGACCTTCCCCCCCCCCCCCCC
>NC_025700.1:8150685-8154260 GCF_000633955.1 Camelina sativa
ATAGTTTGTGTGTTGCTTCTACTCTATTTTGATCCGCCGCGCTATGCGATTAAGATGGATTTCACAAGCCATACCAGTTTGCTTCCTCCCAACCCTGCTGTTGGACAAAATCCAGTTGAGGTTCATTTCCAATGCAGCTCCTTACCTAGTTATCCTCTGTCTCCTCGATCCAGGTTTGAACCCAAATCTCTTTCTCGAACCCTAGTAGATAGAGTTTATCAGCTATGCTTTGTTACATGTCTAATGTTGAAGTTATTTAGACCCTCTAGAAGACTATCAAACCCAACCCTGTTAGATTACTCTGCCTCTATTTTGGGTGGCCGCAAACACATTAATGGTTGTGCAAAAGCCTCTATAAGAATGTTTGATACACACTTGAATCAATATCAGTTGGATAGTTTGTTTTAAAAGCACACTGAAACCCCCAAAATGTACCAAAACCACATGTTTCTTCGAGTTAACCTAGTGTTTATCCTAGTGTTAACCTGTGTGGGGCTCCTTAACTTCCATGGTTTTGAGCTTCATGTGAGGGAGGACCCACCTGTTCTGTTTCGGCTTTGCTTGATTCCTCCTAGGTTCAACCATAGAACAACCTTGTCTCTCAATCCTCATCAACCGCCATTAGGATGTAAGCCCGAGTTTATCTCTCTTCCACAATGCACTATCGGCTACAAGTTTTGTGTGGGACTCCTTAACCTCCATGTCCAAGAGCTTCATGTGAGGGAGGACCCACTTGCTTTGTTACGATTTTGCACATTTTATTTACAGCTCCCAATACCTTCATCTACGATCATGAGATTTGATCCAAAATATGTATCAATCTTGACCAATTTGAAACGTCCCGACCCGTTTTTTTTTTAAATAATAATAAATAAATACTCTACAGCTAGTGGTCTCATACCCACTAGCCACCTAACCACAAACACACAACAACGGATAACACAACCAAAACCAATATCCAATGATATCCAATAATAAAATAACCAATATCCAAAACATAACCATTCCAATATCAAACAACAGGAAAAAAGGAACCCACAACCTAGCAAGTTCTAAAGACTCAACTCTAGCAACCTAACAATGCCAGGCAACATCCAATCGAGTCCCTAGAACATCCTCCTCTTCATTGCCGTGATTCCACGATTACACTTTACCTTTACCTGCACCACAAACACAAATTGAGATGAATGAGTATTTGATAAAAACTCAGTGAGGCAATCCTCCCATCTACTGGGCTATACACACAAGCAATAAGATCTCTCATGGCACAAACAACAACAATAAAACAAACCAGGAACATGCACAAAGCGACCCGACACAATGTTGTTACTGTCAGAAAGGGTGTTGACCGATACCCAAAGGTGTCGATTGACATTGGACATCTGGTGTCGACCGACACCTCCACATGGTGTCGACCGACGCTCGCTAAGTCCCCAAGTCGTCCTCGCGTTGGTGTAAACTGACACCACTACCGAAAAGTGATTTCCTTCGAACATAACCTCCGAATCTCGCCTCCAAACTTCTCCTTTTCGTCCCACACGATCCCAGGAGTGAATCCAAGCCTCAAGAGCTACGAAAAACTTACAAACAACCAAAAGAAACAACCAAACAACACACAATATCACAGAAACAGAGATCTTAGCCTATATAAGCCATGGTCATGCACTCACCTCTTTGCAGGAAGTTTCTGACCAACAATGACAAATCCCACACTCCTAGGAAGCCTCTAGCATGATCCTAGCCCTCGATCTTCACTCCCAAAGCAAGATCTCACCCAATAGGCCTTGAAATCTCACAAACTCTCACAAGAACCTTTAGAAACTGTTTTCTCCTCTTGCTCTCTCAAAAACAACAAACGGCGACACAAAAACACTTCCAAAACCCTTTTGTCATCGAAAACCCACATAAATAACTCGGTTCAATGGTTTCCCGAAACCTAACCGAACCAAATCGATTATTAAAACAATCTGGCTGAACAAGAATAACTGGTGTCGCCGACACCACCTAGGTGTCGATCGACATCCACCCCCAAAACGCAGAGTTTTGGTCGCGGGTGTTACAATTCTCCCCCACCAACATAGATTCGTCCTCGAATCTCAAAAAACCATCAGCCAAGGACTCTCGTGCAACCGTCTCCACGGCCCGCACTCCTCCGACTGATCTACAAAAGGTCACCTATAGGCAATAGACTCACGTTCCAGGCATTATTTGCTTTCGACTTTTGGACTTTCCTTTACTCACAGGCCTAAACTTTGAGTTTTTATTGGTTCCTCATCAGATCGAAGTCTGCATGCCAAGATATTGGCTCCTCATTAGGCCGAAACCCGCATGCCATAATATATATAAGGAAGTCCAATACTCGTCTCTTTGGTTGCCACCCTACAACGCGCCCCCGAATCGTCATCCGAAGTCGATATACCAACCATACTCCCAAGCCACAAAGTCTTAGAATATAACAATACTAGGAGAACCTAAGTCCCCCAAGAGTCGCGAGAAAACAATCTGAACACGTCTGAGTCCTATCACTATCCAGGTTTCCCTCTCGTGGCTCGCGTAAGACAACACAATGTCCTACCAAGCACATATCCCCTCATTGGAATACCTCATGACCACACAAGGATCATCTCACTGCCCCACGGGCCGCCACAAAGGCCAAACAAAAGTCCTAAACAAGACCGCCACCAAGGCCAACAAATTTCCTAAACAGGACCGTCACAAAGGCCAAACAAATATCCTAAACAGGACCGCCACCAAGGCCAATCGTCCCGAAGGACCGTCAGAAAGACCACTCATCCCGAAGGACCGCCTAAACAGGCAACTCTGGCTAACAACCCGCCACAAAAGGCCACACTTTGGCTAAACAGCCCGCCACAAAGGCCACACTCTGTCTAAACAGCCCGCCACAATGGCCACAAAACGACTAAACAGCCCGCCACAAAGGCTACACAACGGCTAAACAGCCCGCCACAAAGGCCACAAAACGACTAAACAGCCCGCCACGAAGGCCACACACGGTTAAACAGCCCGCCACAAAGGCCACACAATGGCTAAACAGCCCGCCACAAAGGCCACACACGGCTAAACAGTCCGCCACAAAGGCCACACACAACTAAACAGTCCGCTATAAAGGTCACACATGTCTCGCAAGACCGCCGCACACGACACACAATGACCCCATGGTCCGCCACTAAGGCCATACTAGCATCTCCAAGGCTCACAACCACTAAAAACTTTCCATTTTTAGAACTTTCCACTTCTGGAAACTTTCCTCTTTTAGCAACTACTAATCAGGAAACCTTTCCCCTTTAAACAACAGGCTCGCGGAACTTTGTATCCCGAACACCACCTCATCTTGTTACTTAGTTGCAGTCAATGACCTGTTCGGACCCTGCAACATGGCCATCTTGAGATACACTCTTTTTCCAACCTGAAACTCAAGATCTCTCCTCCTCTTGTCGGCATAACTCCTCTGCCGATTCTGAGCTTCCTTCATGTTCAGCTTGAGAACTCGAATCATCTCTGAGGTCTCCTGTCCAAAATCTGCCCCGTACATGCTCCTCTCCCCCCCCCCCCCC
>NC_025700.1:8154579-8159294 GCF_000633955.1 Camelina sativa
CCTGAGTCCAGCATAACGGTGTACAACATGACCTCCCATACAAAAACTTGTAAGGAGCCATCTCAATACTCGCCTGGTAACTGTTGTGGTAAGCAACCTCTACCAAGCTCAAGTGATCTGCCCAATGACCACCCCAATCCAGCACACACATCCTCAGCAAATACTCCAACGTCTGGATCGTCCTCTCGGACTGCCCATCTGTCTGGGGATGATAAGTTGTACTCATATGCACCTTAGTGCCCATCTCTGCCTGAAATGCCCTCCAGAACACCGAAGTGAAATTGGAATCCCTATCAGACACAATGCTCGCTGGCACCCCATGCAATCGGACTATCTCCTTCACATACTTCTTAGCCAAGACCGCTGCTCCATCAGTCTTCTTAATGGCTAGAAAATGTGTTAACTTAGTCAACCGGTCCCCAATGACCCAAATAGCATCAAAGTCCTGGACACTGGTAAACCTACCAAGAAGTCCATAGTAATCATATCCCACATCCACTCTGGAATGGGAAGACTCTTCAGCAATCCATCTGGTACCTAATGCTCGGCCTTCACTAGCTGACACACATCACACCTCGCGACCCAGCTAGCCACATCCTTCTTTATCCCGACCCAATGATAGTACCTTTTGAGGTCACGGTACATATTAGTCGCTCCTGGATGAATAGAGAACATGCTCGCATGAGCCTCTCTCAAGATCTCCTGCCTCAAATCCTCATCCTTAGGCACACCAAAATAGTACCATTAGCTGAGACCTGATACTCATAATCAACAGCCTTCGAGGCATTCACCAGCCCCAAATAATTTTCCTGAGCCAACCGCACCCTGCTCACAAGATCTGCTCTATCAGCCGCCTCCAAACCCAACGGCTCTTGAGACACCACACACAAACTCAACGCACTGATCTCTCCTACCAGAGAATCCATGTCCTCCTCCTGAGCCAAAGCTGCCCTCTTCCGACTTAGAGCATCTGCAACCAGGTTAGCCTTACTAGGGTGATAAGCTATATCCAGATCATAATCCGCCACCAGTTCCACCACCGCCTCTGCCTAAATTTCAGCTCGGGATAATTGAATATATACTTCAGGCTATTATTATCTGTAAACACATGTACCTTTGCACCATAGAGATAAGATCTCCAAATCTTCATAGCAAAAACTACAGCACCCATCTGCAAGTCATGAGTAGGATAGTTGTCCTCTTGCTTCCGCAACTGTCGTGAAGCATAGGAAATCATCTTCCCATGCTGCATAAACACACACCCCAAACCAACTCTAGATGCATCTGTATAAACCACTGTAACATCCGCGAACCAAAATCCCGGTTTGGGGATGTGCATCGGTTGATGCTGGAGGAGCATTGGTTGATGCTGGAAGAGCATCAGTCGATGCTGGAGGAGCATCAGTCGATGCAGGTTCAGTTTTCTGCGTTTTGACTTAAGTTAAACGCTGCGTTTTGGGCAAATGGAAAAGGAAAACCCTTAAGTCGTATGCTTGTCTCATTCGACGAGTTTTAGCCGTTTTCAAAAAGGAAAGAAGAGAGAAAAGAGTTCTAAGTGTTCTTGGTGAGTTTGGAGAGATTGAAGGCGTTCCTGTAGAGATCTGCAGCTAATATCGTTGTAGGAGCTTCCTAGGAGCATGTTCTTGCTTGTTTGTGGTTCAGAATCTTCTGTGGCAAAGGTAAGTGCATGACCATGGCTTATCTAAGCTGGAGATTCCTCTGATCTGTTTGTTTATGTGTTGTTATACTTGTTAGAATGTTATTTGAGGCGT
This sequence comes from Camelina sativa, assembly GCF_000633955.1. Lineage (NCBI taxonomy): Eukaryota > Viridiplantae > Streptophyta > Magnoliopsida > Brassicales > Brassicaceae > Camelina > Camelina sativa. The sequence continues at coordinate 8,156,352 of NC_025700.1, forward strand.
TAGGAAGCTTTCTTGTGGCTTGGGATTGAGTCTAGTGGTTGCAGGAACGAAGATCCGACGAGAAGCTTCGGAGAAAATGATGCTCGACATGTGCATCGGTCGATGCTAGTGCGAGGACTGCGCGGATTGACCTATGAGCATCGGTCGAGGCCATGTGGAGGCGTCGGTCGATGCGATTAGGGTTTCCGCGTGATGTCAAGCATACGTCGGTCGACGCAAGTGGAAGTATCAGTCGATGCAAGTGAACCTTGTGTCGACCGATGCATACCCAGTGTCGGTCGATGATGTTCCCTGTTGGTGTCGTTCGATGGAGAGTCTGGTTTGTTGTTGACTGTTGTTTGGTGGTTAGAGTATCTCTACTGCTTGTGTGTATAGCCCAATAGATGGGAGGATTGCCCTACTGAGTGTTTATAAAATACTCATGCATTGCAATTTGTGTTTGTGGTGCAGGTAAAGGCAAAGTGTGATCGTGGAATCAAGGCAATGAAGAGGAGGATGTTTTGGGGACTCGATTGGATGTTGTCTGGCATTGTTAGGTTGCTAGAGTTGGGTCATTAGAACCATTGCTAGGTTGCTGGTTTCATGTTTTCTGATGATTGGTTTTGGATTATTGTTATATTCGATTATTGGTTATTATTTATTGGATATTTATTTGTATTGGATATTTCCGTTGTTGTTTGTGATTGTGGTTAGGTGGCTAGTGGCTATAAGACCACTAGTTGTAGTTAATTGTTGTTTATTATTTAATTATTTATTATTTTTAATAAAAAACGGGTCAGGTAGTTTCAGTTTGGGTTCACTAGGTTTCTGTTGTGATGTTTGGGATTGCATGTCTTGATTGATTATGTGAGTTAGTCAATTGTGTGTGGCATGGAGTCCTAGAACATCCTCTTCGATCCTACAGTGTGATTCCACGGTGAGTTTATGTTTCTGTGTTATGATAATTGTGTGCTTAGCCTTCTGTTCATGGTAGTGCAGATGGTTAGAGAGGATGCTGTTGCTGTTCGTGGTCGTGGACGTGGACGTGGTCGTGGTAAGGGCAGAGTCCCAGAGGTTAGTGAGGTTGCGGATCAGAGTGTGACAGCAGAGGGTGTTGGCGAGTCGTGATATGTTACGGTTTTGACTCACTTTGACCCTGTTTATTTGATAGTTTTGTAGTTGTTTGAGTCCTTTTCAGGTTATAATAAGAGGCTAGGAAGCTAAAAGCAAGGATTGTAACAACAGGAGCAATCGGAGCAGAAAGGAGTTGAATTGGAGCAGAAAAGCTGATTTTAGACCCAGGAGCACATGCTCCCGATTTCCGAGCACATGCTCCCAACTCTACGGTTTCATGACGACACGTGGCAAGCATCTAGGCGCCGATTCCCTGCCTAATTCCCCTTATTTTAGGCGATCCTTTGTGAGAGAAAGAGGGCTGAGATCGCTTTTTAATAGGGAGATTTGAATTTGGAATCTTTCCTTATTTTTCTCTACTTGTATGCTATTTAACCTAGGGTTTTTAGGAGAGAGAGATATACCTTTTTTTTTGGTTTTTGAGCGACGCTTTTGTGAGGGGGAGAAGAGCGGCTACCTTGTGAAGCATTCTCCGAACCCTTTTTATTTTTATATCATTGAATTTCTCATCTTTTGCTATGATTCATTTCTCTATGTCTGAGTAGTTTTCTTTGCTAGATTAGGGGTTTCAAAAGGGGTTTCATGGGTTAGCAACAGAACACAAATAGGGCTTTATATAATCGATTGTCTTCACTATTGTTAGACTTAATGCTTAGGTTGATTTGATCACCCAATCTATGATTCTAGGTTTATCTATTCATCAAAAGTGTAATAGGTTGCTAGAAAAGACATTAGTGGGCAAATTATCCTAGACCTGCGAAAGTTGATGTGTAGGTGATTTGTGAACTTATCATTCCTGTTCTTTAATGCTTGTCTGCGATTCTGGGCTCAAACGACAGTTTAGGGTTTATGGACCGCCGAGCATGTGCTCCGGATGTCTGAGCACGTGCTCCGCGTTTCCGCACAGAATCGATCAGATAGAGTTATTGATACCACGACAGTGGATCAGTTTATATTTATGTTTGAGTTCTAGACTGGTACTTAATCTATGCCCTGAATAGTTGTTTAGTTGCTATCTCTGAAATTCCCGAGAATTACCCCTGATCTAGTGTTTTGCTTATTGCCTTTTTATACCGTTTTAATCGCGTTACTGTTACCAAACAAACCCAACTTTGAATTGTCTTAGCTTGAAATTGAACCAATAGAACCATAGAGTAAAACTTGGTCTTCGTGGGATTCGACCCCTAAGTACTACTTCTTTGCTGTGCACTTGCAGTAGGAAAATAGGGTTTAAAACTCTGTGTATCAGGTTTTTGGCGCCGTTGCCGGGGACCAAATTTTTACCTTTGGTTTTCGGCGAAATTACTAGACTAAGACCTTACTGATTTGCCTTTCTGCTTCTTCTTTGCGTGTGTTTCAGGTGCAAGTCAAGAAGATCTACAAGAAGAAACAACACTGAAGAACTAGTTGCTTTGTCAGCCGCAGAGCTCTCTTTGGCAGAAAGAACAAACCGCAAGAACAGAAATTTTCAATCCGTCAACATGAGTGACAACAGAAACAATGAGGATATGGCTGCCTAGTTGCAGCAACTTCGACAACAGTTGGGGCAGTTGCTCCGTGCTCAACANGAACAACTTCCAAGGCAAACAGTTTGTGTCCACTCAAAACCGTTCCAAGGGGGGAACCAGCAGGCATATACAAGCGCTCAGCAAGCACCGCGTTTCACCAACCAGCAGTTGGGATCTTCACCTGCTAGCAGCTCTCAAGATGAGCTGAAAAACATGATGCAACAACTCTTGGTGAATCAACAAAAAGCTTCAGTGGAAATCAACGCTAAGGNGGTCCCAGCTGAGATTCCGATGGACCACATCGAGAATTTTGAGGAGATAT
>NC_025700.1:8161417-8165018 GCF_000633955.1 Camelina sativa
GACTTGAACATCTTGAGCACGGTCTTTGCATCATTATTGGGGCTGGCCAAAGCTTCTACCCACTTGGACACGTAATCGACAGCCACCAATATGTACTCATTGCCGAATGAGTTCGGGAAAGGTCCCATGAAGTCAATTCCCCAAACATCAAATACCTCAACCTCCAAGATGAAATTCTGAGGCATTTCATTCCTCCTGCTGATGTTCCCTTGTCTCTGACATGTGTCGCAAGTAGACACGAACCGCTGCGCATCTCTGAACATGGTAGGCCACCAATAACCCGCTTGAAGAGCTTTGGACACGGTTTTGAAAGTAGCAAAGTGTCCAGCATAGGGTGAGCTATGGCAATGAAACAAGACTCCAGGAACCTCCTCCTCAGTCACACACCTCCTGAAAACACCATCCGAGCAATGCCTATAGAGGTAAAGCTCATCCCAAAAATACCGCCTTATGTCATTTAGGAACTTCTTCTTCTTGTTCCCCACAAACTCAGTAGGTTCTTTCTTTGCTGCTAGGTAGTTTGCATAATCTCCAAACCAGGGAAAACTCGGCTGTTTGTTGGTATCGATTGCCTTGCACGGGGTTTTCGGAGCATGTGCTCCTAGGCGGAGCATGTGCTCGGCGGGATCAAAGATGCCGATCGAGTAAACATGTTCTTCAGGAAGGCTATCATCCAAGGGTAGCTCTTCTTCTATCCTCATTCTTGATAAGTGATCTGCAACTCCGTTCTCAATACCCTTCTTGTCTTTAATCTCCAAGTCAAACTCTTGAAGCAACAAAATCCAACGGAGTAGCCTTGGTTTTGCATCCTTCTTGGTCAGTAGATACCTCAATGCTGCATGATCAGTGTGAACAACCACTTTGGAACCAACAAGGTATGATCGGAACTTCTCAAAAGCAAACACAACCGCTAAAAGTTCTTTCTCGGTTGTAGCGTACTTGCACTGAGCCTCATCCAAGGTGCGGCTGGCATAGTATATCACGTGCAGCTTCTTGTCTTTTCTCTGTCCCAGAACTGCTCCCACGGCATAGTCACTCGCATCAGTCATGACCTCAAAGGGAAGGTCCCAATCTGGCGGTTGTACAATCGGAGCGCTAACCAAGGCTCCCTTGATCGTGTGAAACGCTTCCAAGCAAGCAGAATCGAAATCAAACTTCACTTCCTTACACAACAGCTGGGTAAGTGGTCTTGCTATCTTGGAGAAATCCTTAATGAACCGTCTGTAGAAACCGGCGTGGCCAAGGAAACTGCGGATCCCTTTTACCGAATTAGGCGGTTGTAAACTCATCATCACCTCAACCTTGGCTTTGTCAACCTCAATCCCCTTTTCAGAAATCTTGTGTCCCAGCACTATCCCATCTCTGACCATGAAGTGGCATTTCTCCCAATTCAGCACCAGATGTTTGTCTTCACACCGCTGCAACACCCTGCACAAATTAGACAAACAAACGGAAAAGGAGCTCCCATAGACGGAGAAATCGTCCATGAAAACTTCCATTATATCCTCAATCAGGTCAGTGAAAATGGACATCATGCATCGTTGGAAGGTCGCTGGTGCATTGCACAAGCCAAACGGCATTCTGCGGTAAGCAAAGGTGCCGTAAGGACATGTGAATGTGGTCTTCTCTTGATCGTCGGGATGGATTGGGATCTGAAAGAAACCTGAATAGCCATCTAAGAAACAGTAGTAAGGATGGTTAGCCAATCTCTCAAGCATTTGATCAATAAACGGCAAAGGAAAATGATCCTTACGGGTCGCAGCATTAAGTTTTCTATAGTCTATGCACATGCGATGTCCCGTAACTGTCCTAGTAGGAATCAACTCATCCTTATCATTCTTAACCACTGTAATTCCACCTTTCTTAGGGACTACATGAACTGGACTAATCCAGGAACTATCAGAAATAGCATAAATTACACCCGCATCTAGAAGTTTCATTATCTCTTTCTTAACAACATCCTTTAGATTCGGGTTCAACCTCCTCTGATGTTCTACCGAAGTCATTGATTCATCTTCTAGATGTATCCTATGCATGCAAAGATCTGGTGAGATTCCTGGGATGTCATCTAGTGAATACCCTAGAGCATTTCTATACTTCCTAAGTTCACAAAGGAGCAAAGCGGTCTCTACATTGTTTAGTTCAGAGTTCACTATCACGGGGTATGTAGAGTTAGGACCTAGGAACGCGTACCTTAGCCCGGCTGGAAGTGGTTTTAGCTCTACCTTTGGAGCTCTTAACTCGCTCCAAGGACCGTCCGCTGACTTCACCGGAGCATGTGCTCCGGAATCCGGAGCAGGTGCTCCCTCGGCGGATTCCTCCCCTGATTGGTTCTCATCGTCTAGGCTGGCGTAAGCTACCAGTTGCTGGAACCGTGTACCTGCATCCAAAATGCGTGTAAAACCGTCAGCTTCCTCATTCAAGAATCCATACTTACCCTCTGCCTTTGTCAAGGCAACCTCCAACGGGTCGAGAGTGAGAACTTCATCGGTAACCTCATGTGCAACCTCTGAACCATCATCAACCACAAAAGTCTGACCATCTATCATAGGTTTCTTGAGCAGCTTATTCATCTCAAACCTTGCGATCATATCCCCCAGCTGGAGATCGATCGCTCCCCCTTGCACATCTATAATCGCACCAGCTGTGCATAAGAATGATCTACCTAAGATCAGGGGGTCACGTGGTTCTTCTTCAAGTTCCAGAACCACAAAGTCTGCTGGTATAAGCGTGTCCCCTATCTGGACATGTAAATCCTCCAACACTCCTATGGGGCGCTTGGTGGATCTATCCGCGAATACTAACGAAATCCGTGTAGACTTGAACTTCGTGTATCCCAGCCTTTTAGCCACTGAATATGGCATAAGGTTCACACTGGAACCTAGATCACAGAGGGAGTTTGCAAAAATCGTTTTACCGATTCTCACGGATAAGACAAATCGCCCTGGATCATCTCTCTTCTTTAGCACTTTGTTTTGCAGCACAACACTGCACTCTCTTGAAACCATCATCACGTTCTCTTCCTCTGACACTCTCCCAGAAACTAACCCTTTCACATATCTCTTCAAAGCAGGTATCATCTGAACAACATCAGCTAGGGGTAGTTTTACCGTCAATTCTCTCAACATCTCCTTGCACTTTGCATCCTCCAAATCCTTGCGAGATTTCTTAAGAGGAACAGGGTAAGGAACCCTAGGGGTGTACACGCGTGCATGAGGTACCTCAGTAGGAACGGTCTGATCGGGAGTCGGGAGCAAGTGCTCGCTGGGTAGGAGCACATGCTCGCCGGCTGCTTCGGCTTCTTTTTGACTCAACGGTGGAGTCTTAGCAGCATGTTGAGGAAGGTATTCTTCAGCAATACCCTTGCCCTCTTCAAGACTAGCGGATGGTGCTTCTCTAGGGGGTAACTTCTTTCCTCCCCTTAGCTCAATCGCATTGACATACTCGTTCCACGGGTTTGCTTCCCCTTTTCCGGGCAGAGTCCCAGGAGTTCTTTTCACGGCTTCAGCAGTCTGTGCAACCTGAACATCAAGCTTCTTCACATGTGACATTACTGCCTCATACTTCCCATTAAGGTCATTGTACATGGTATCGACCTTAG
>NC_025700.1:8166950-8167386 GCF_000633955.1 Camelina sativa
ATTTTTCCAATCTTGCTGATCCTGAATAGCTAGCTCATTTTAAGTTAGTACCCACCCCGAGCCTAACCTCCTTTCAAACCACTTGCACTTGTATTTTTGTTTTCTCATTCTGTGCAGCTATGTGCAAAACGGTCGGAGAGAGCAGGACTGACACAATCTCTAACTCGCTCTTGCTGGAGAACCAAAGAGGAAAAAGCCGGACGGACAGAGCACGTGCTCCAACTCAACGAGCACCTGCTCCGAAATTATAAAAATTTGAGTCCGCGAGTTGTTTTGAGCAGAGTGAGAGCCTAGGATACGGTCCGCATGCTCCTGGGGCAATATCAGAAGAAGATCCCCCATCATCCTTCATATGTCTAAAAAAAAAAAAAAAAAAAAAAAAAAAAAAAAAAAAAAAAAAAAAAAAAAAAAAAAAAAAAAAAAAAAAAAAAAAAAA
>NC_025700.1:8169054-8169724 GCF_000633955.1 Camelina sativa
TTTTTATACCGTTTTAATCGCGTTACTGTTACCAAACAAACCCAACTTTGAATTGTCTTAGCTTGAAATTGAACCAATAGAACCATAGAGTAAAACTTGGTCTTCGTGGGATTCGACCCCTAAGTACTACTTCTTTGCTGTGCACTTGTAGTAGGAAAATAGGGTTTAAAACTCTGTGTATCAAGTCGCAGGGTGTCCAGGGGGATTCCATGAGTGTGGCCGGAGGGGGCGGTGTTGATGCTCCAGTAGTCGGTGATGTTAGGGCCCCAGGTGTGGGAGTCCCAGTGGGTGGAGTCGTGGGTGTCGACCTTACGGGTTTGCTGGCACAGTTGATAGTAGGCACTGGCTCAGGCTCAGGTAGTGCCACAAGTGGTGGCAGGGGAGCGGCAGCCAGTGGTTGCGGATGTGGGGGTCCATTCTCGCTATATAAGCATGCTGAAAAAGATGGACCGTATTGGTACTAAGCGGTTTTCGGGAGGTACAGATCCTGCCGCTTAGGATGCGTGAAGGACGAGTATGGAACGTAACTTCCATACTCTAAGATGTCCTGAGGTGTTTTGGGTGGACATTGGGGTCCACCATTTGACTGGTGATGCTTAGTTGTGGTGGAGGTCTGTGGCAGCCAGGAGAGTGCAGAGGGAGATGTCTTGGGCTAACTTCGTCTTGGAGT
>NC_025700.1:8169784-8217364 GCF_000633955.1 Camelina sativa
AGGGAGATTTGAATTTGGAATCTTTCCTTATTTTTCTCTACTTGTATACTATTTAACCTAGGGTTTTTAGGAGACGTTTTTGTGAGAGGGATAAGAGCGGCTACCTTGTGAAGCATTCTCTGAACCCTTTTTATTTTTATGTCATTGAATTTCTCATCTTTTGCTATGATTCATTTCTCTATGTCTGAGTAGTTTTCTTTGCTAGATTAGGGGTTTTCAAAAGGGGTTTCATGGGTTAGCAACAGAATACAAATAGGGCTTTATATAATCGATTGTCTTCACTATTGTTAGACTTAATGCTTAGGTTGATTTGATCACCCAATCTATGATTCTAGGTTTATCTATTCATCAAAAGTGTAATAGGTTGCTAGAAAAGACATTAGTGGGCAAATTATCCTAGACCTGCGAAAGTTGATGTGTAGGTGATTTGTGAACTTATCATTCCTGTTCTTTAATGCTTGTCTGCGATTCTGGGCTCAAACGACAGTTTAGGGTTTATGGACCGCCGAGCATGTGCTCCGGATGTCTGAGCACGTGCTCCGCGTTTCCGCACAGAATCGATCAGATAGAGTTATTGATACCACGACAGTGGATCAGTTTATATTTATGTTTGAGTTCTAGACTGGTACTTAATCTATGCCCTGAATAGTTGTTTAGTTGCTATCTCTGAAATTCCCGAGAATTACCCCTGATCTAGTGTTTTGCTTATTGCCTTTTTATACCGTTTTAATCGCGTTACTGTTACCAAACAAACCCAACTTTGAATTGTCTTAGCTTGAAATTGAACCAATAGAACCATAGAGTAAAACTTGGTCTTCGTGGGATTCGACCCCTAAGTACTACTTCTTTGCTGTGCACTTGTAGTAGGAAAATAGGGTTTAAAACTCTGTGTATCAAGTCGCAGGGTGTCCAGGGGGATTCCATGAGTGTGGCCGGAGGGGGCGGTGTTGATGCTCCAGTAGTCGGTGATGTTAGGGCCCCAGGTGTGGGAGTCCCAGTGGGTGGAGTCGTGGGTGTCGACCTTACGGGTTTGCTGGCACAGTTGATAGTAGGCACTGGCTCAGGCTCAGGTAGTGCCACAAGTGGTGGCAGGGGAGCGGCAGCCAGTGGTTGCGGATGTGGGGGTCCATTCTCGCTATATAAGCATGCTGAAAAAGATGGACCGTATTGGTACTAAGCGGTTTTCGGGAGGTACAGATCCTGCCGCTTAGGATGCGTGAAGGACGAGTATGGAACGTAACTTCCATACTCTAAGATGTCCTGAGGTGTTTTGGGTGGACATTGGGGTCCACCATTTGACTGGTGATGCTTAGTTGTGGTGGAGGTCTGTGGCAGCCAGGAGAGTGCAGAGGGAGATGTCTTGGGCTAACTTCGTCTTGGAGTTCAACCGCAAGTATTTCCCTATCGAGGCACTAGATAGGTTGGAGGTGTATTTCCTTCAGCTAGCTCAGGGGACTCGGTCAGTGCGAGAGCTTGACTTGGAGTTCAGTCGACTTCTGAGGTATGGAGGTCGAGATATGAAGTCTGAGGAGGCTCAGATTAAGAGGTTTTTGAGGGCCGTACGTGATGATTTGAGGGTTCACTGTAGAGGGAGGAGTTACGGTTCGCGTGCAGAGCTGGTTGAGACTGTAGCAGGGATAGAGGAGGATATCCGGGCACAGTCAGTGGCGGCTAGCCCAGCAGTTCAGCCTAGTAAGGCTCAACATCAGGGAGGTTCTAGCAAGGGCGGCAAGCCTGCGCAGGGAACCAATAGGAGGTGGGAGGCTACGCAGACGTGGAGGGTCTCGAGTTGCTTCAAGTGTGGGAGCAAGGATCACAAGATTGCTAGCTGTACCAAGAGGAGTGCTCCGTCGACAGCGTCACGTGTATGCTATCATTGCAGGGAGCCAGGGTACATCAGGCCTTTGTGTCCTAAGTTGCAGCCGGTAGCTGTGGCAGCTTTACAATAGGTGCAGCCGGGAGGGCAGCCGGTGGCACGATTGAGCAGGCGCCATGAGTGTACACGACTACAGAGACTGGTGGAACCAGTGCCGGGGCGATCAAAGGTATAATTTTCGGTACTCTGTCTTTGTGAATTCTTAGTAAGTTCAGATTTTATTTTGTCATGTGATAAAGTGTTAGGTTCTCCACACATGAGGTTTAAGTCCCACGTTATGTTTGACTCTGGAACTACTCATAGCTTCATTACCCCAGAGTGTGCAGAGAGTGCGGGTATTATGGGATATCCCAGAGAGCGAGCGAGGGGTATTGATATTCAGATCGCAGGAGAGTCTTGGACTGCGGATCGATTTGCTTATCAGCCTAGTGGAGCTGTATGACGTTATCCTGGAGATGGACTGGTTGCATCAGCATATGGTTCATTTGGATTGTCATCAGGGTAGAGCGGAGTTTGAGCGCTCAGGAGGGAAGTTGGTTTTTCAGGGGATTAGACCGACTTCGGGGAGTCTCGTGATCTCGGCCATTCAGGCTGGGAAGATGATCGAGAAGGGTCGTGAGCCTTATCTGGTTACCATATCTATGCCAAGTCAGTGGGAAAGTCTACGGTTAGTGGTATTCAGGTTGTGGAGGAGTTTGAGGATGTGTTCCAGTCATTGCAGGGATTACCACCTTCTCGGTCTGATCCTTTTACGATTGAACTGGAACCAGGGACGACATCGTTATCCAAGGCTCCCTACAGGATGGCTCCAGTAGAGATGGCAGAGCTGAAGAAGCAGCTAGAGGATTTGTTGAGCAAGGGATTCATCCGTCGTAGTGTATCACTGTGGGCAGCGCCGGTGTTATTCGTTAAGAAGAAGGATGGGAGTTTCCGCTTGTGTATTGATTACAGGGGTCTCAACCGGGTCACTATGAAGAACAATTACCCTCTTCCGAGGATCGATGAGTTGTTGGATCCGTTGAGAGGTGCTACTTGGCAGATGTAAGGAAGACTGCTTTCAGGACCAGGTATGGGCATTATGAGTTTGTGGTGATGCCGTTTGGGTTGACTAATGTGCCAGCAGCATTTATGAGATTGATGAACAGCGTGTTTCAGGAGTTTCTGGACGCGTCTGTCATCATTTTCGTCGATGACATCCTGGTTTATTCTAATAGTCCTGAAGAGCATGCAGTACATTTGAGGGCAGTTCTGGAGAAGCTGCGGGAGCAGAAGTTGTTTGCTAAGCTGAGCAAGTGTAGTTTCTGGCAGCGGGAGATGGGTTTTCTGGGTTATATTGTGTCTGCAGATGGGGTTTCTGTAGATCCGGAGAAGATTCAGGCTATCAGGGATTGGCCTAGACCGCAGAATGCCACGGAGATCAGGAGTTTTCTGGGGTTGGCAGGTTACTACAGGAGGTTTGTGCAGGAGTTTGCGAGCAGAGCACGTCCTATGACTAAGTTGACAGGGAAGGATGTTCCTTTTGTCTGGTCATAGGAGTGTGAGGAAGGCTTTGCAAGCCTGAAGGAGATGTTGAGTACCGCTCCAGTGTTGGCTTTGCCTGAGCAGGGAGAACCCTATGTGGTTTATACAAATGCATCCAGAGTTGGTCTGGGGTGTGTGTTGATACAGCATGGGAAGGTGATTGCCTATGCTTCGCGGCAGTTGCGGAAGCATGAGGACAACTATCCTACTCATGACTTGGAGTTGGGTGCTATAGTTTTTGCCCTGAAGATTTGGAGATCTTATCTTTTTGGTGCAAATGTACAGGTGTTTACAGATCATAAGAGCCTGAAGTATATATTCAGTCAGCCCGAGCTGAACTTGAGGCAGAGGCGGTGGATGGAGCTGGTGGCGGATTATGATCTGGAAATAGCCTATCATCCTGGTAAGGCTAACTTGGTTGCAGATGCTTTGAGTCGGAAGCTGGCGGCTTCGGCTCAGGTGCAGGATATGGAGTCTCTGGTAGGGGAGATAAGTGCGTTGAGCTTGTGTGCAGTTTCTTAGGAGCCATTGGGTTTGGTTGCAGCTGATAGAGCAGATTTGTTGAGCAGAGTGTGGTTGGCTCAGGAGAAGGATTTGGGGCTGGTGAATGCCTCAAAGGATGTTGATTGAGAGTATTAGGTTTCGGCTATTTGTATTATTCTGGTGCATGGGCGGATTTGTGTGCCTAAGAATGAGGAGTTGAGGCAGGAGATCTTGATAGAGGCTCATGCGAGAATGTTCTCTATTCATCCATGAGCGACTAAGATGTATCGTGATCTCAATAGGTACTATCACTGGGTCGGGATGAAGAAGGACGTGGCTAGTTGGGTTGCGAGGTCTGATGTGGGTCAGCTAGTGAAGGCTGAGCATCAAGTACCAGGTGGATTATTGAAGAGTCTTCCCATTCCAGAGTAGAAGTGGGGTATGATTACTATGGACTTCGTGGTAGGTTTGCCAGTGTCCAAGACGTTTGATGCTATTTGGGTCTGTGTGGACCGGTTGACTAAGTCGGCACATTTTCTGGCCATTAAGAAGACTGATTGATGAGGACATCAATATTCAACTTCCGGAAGAACCCGTTCTGCCATTTCCTGAAGAACCCGTTCTACCTTTTCCTGAAGAACCCGTTCTACCATTTCCTGAAGAACCCGTTCTGCCAACAATGATACACAAACCTATGACAAGGTTGGGAGCAAGAACTTTAAGGGAACAATTCAACAAGTCCATTGCAAGTCTGATTACTCTCATTAAGCTAGAAAATTCCAAAGAGAAGACTCAAGACGCATCATTTTTGCCGGTTTTACAAGGAATTAAAGAACCCGTTCTTTTCATCATTTCCGAAGCAATCAATGAAGGGCTGGAGCGTGCATGAGAGCTATTACCAAGGTAAGTATGTTAATTCAAATAATAAATGATGGTTCTTTTATTTATTTAGGTCCTAAAATCGAGTCTGCTGTTTTTGCAATTTTAGTCCTTTTATTTGTAATAAATTTCGACCTTAGAAGGTCCCCCGCTGCTGGATCATTATATAAAGTCCCTTCTCAGCATTGTAACCTTTCAAGTTTTTATGAAATAAAATGAGAGTTTTCTTAGGTTTTCTTCTAAGATAGAAGCAACCACCCTTTCTCCTTCTTCTTGTGTGTGAATCCCTGAAGACTGAGATTTGACTTTTCATAGATCCTTTCACAGATCTGTGTGGCGTCTTTCAATCCACCCATCTATCTCTTCATCTACCACTGCTACCAAATAGACAGAACAGTGTTTTCAACCATTTGTCTATTTACCATCTCTTCGCTGCATTCCATCTATCATCCATCGAATAGGCAGAACAGTGTTATCAACCATTTGCCTATTTCCATCTATCCACATAGGTTCCCTCTTCTGGGTTCCTATATCATCTGGTATCAAAGCCAAACGATGTTCTGCCTATATGAGTGGTTAGTTATGTCATTTGGACTCACCAACGCCCCAAGCACCTTAAGGGAGTACATTTGTAAGTTTGTGGTTGTTTATTTTGATGATATCTTGATTTATAGCACAAGTCTTGCAGATCACGTAAAGCATCTTGAAATGGTGATAAAAGCGCTTAAGGCTGAACATCTCTATGCTAATCTTAAGAAATGCACGTTTTGCACTGATCAAGTTGTGTTTCTAGGATTTGTTGTGAGTTCGCAGGGACTAAAGGTCGATGAGGAAAAGATCAAGACTATACAAGACTGGCCAAATCCAACAACCATTGGACATGTTAGGAGCTTCCATGGGCTGGCTAGCTTCTATAGAAGATTTGTGAAGGATTTTAGTACCATTGATGCACCCTTGACATCGGTTATTAAAAAGAATGTGGCATTCAAATGGGGTCAAGCACAAGAGGATGCATTCAACCTGCTCAAAAACAGCCTCACACATGTACCCGTTTTAGTACTTCCTAACTTTGATAAAATGTTTGAGATTGAATGTGATGCTTCTAGTACAGGAATAGGCGTTGTTCTAACTCTAGGAGGAAAACCAGTAGCATACTTCAGTGAGAAACTCAGTGGAGCTGCACTTAATTATCCAACCTATGATAAAGAGCTCTATGTTTTGGTAAGATCTCTAGAAACTTGGCAACATTATTTGTTATTCAAAGAGTTTGTTATTCATACAGATCATGAGACACTCAAACACCTAAGAGGACAAACTACACTTAAGAAGAGACATGCAAGGTGGCTTGAATTTGTGGAGACATTTCCATATGTGATTAAGTACAAGAAGGGCAAAGAGAACATTGTAGCTGATGCTCTATCAAGGAGACATGCTTTGTTCACTACAATGGAGGCCAAAGTCATTGGATTTGATCATATCAAAGGTCTACATGCGGAGGATCCAGATTTCAAAGAAGCCTTTAAGAAAACAAGCAAAGCGGCTTATGGGTCATACTACCAACATGATGGTTTTCTCTTTAAGGACAAAAGGCTGTGCATTTCTCAAGGATCCATGAGAGAGCTGCTGATAGGAAAAGCACATGGAGGAGGACTTATGGGACATTTTGGGCGAGACAAAACTCTAAGTGTTCTGATGGAACATTTATTTTGGCCGCATTTGAAAAGAGATGTGGAAAGGTTCTGCGCAAAGTGCATCACTTGCTTGAAAGAAAAATCCAGGTCACATCCTTATGGTTTATATATGCCTTTGCCTATCCCTAACCTACCATGGGTAGATATTTTTATGGATTTTGTTTTAGGGCTGCCTAAGATCAACAACCGAGATTCTATCTTTGTTTTGGTGGGCCGGTTCTCCAAAATGGCGCATTTCATTCCATGTAACAAGACAAATGATGCTTCTCAAACTGCTGAACTCTTTTTCAAAGAAGTTGTGAGTTTGCATGGAATACTGAGGACCATTGTTTCAGATCGAGACACCAAATTTCTCAGCCACTTTTGGAAGACTTTGTGGAAAAAGCTAGGAACTAAGCTACTCTTCTCCACCACTTGTCATCCTCAAACTGATGGCCAAACTGAGGTAGTTAATCGTACTCTCTCCACTCTTTTGAGAGCTAAGGTGGGTAAGAATCTACGGAACTGGTTATGTTGTTTACCCTATATTGAATTTGCTTATAATCATGCTAAGCATTCTGGTACCAAATTCTCTCCATTTGAAGTTGTCTATGGTTTTAATCCTCTAACCCCATTAGACATCACACCACTGCCCAAGCTGTTTATTCTAGTGCAGAAGGAGTCTTGAAAGCTGATTTTGTGAAGAAACTCCAACAAAAGGTTAAAGAGAATCTTGAGAAGAAAAGCGCAAAGAACAAAGAGCATGCGGACAAGCACCGCAAGGAGCTGACGTTTGAACCTGGAGATTGGGTTTGGTTACACATGAAAAAAGAAAGATCTCCCAAGGAGAGAAAGTCCAAGCTGTCACCAAGGGGAGATGGACCATTTCGGGTCTTAGAGAAAATTAATGACAATGCCTACAAGATTGAGCTACCAGGTGAGTTGAACATTTCTCCAACCTTTAGTGTTGCTGATTTATCTCCTTTCCATGCAGGTGAAATAGTTCTGCAGACAGAACTTTCTCAAGAGCGAGGGAATGATGAGGACATTAATAGTCAACTTCCGGAAGAACCTGTTCTGCCATTTCCTGAAGAACCCGTTCTACCTTTTCCTGAAGAACCCGTTCTGCCAACAATGATACACAAACCTATGACAAGGTTGGGAGCAAGAACCTTAAGGAAACAATTCAACAAGTCTATTGCAAGTCTGATTACTCTCATTGAGCTAGGAAATTCCAAAGAGAAGACCCAAGACGCATCATTTTTGCCGGTATTACAAGGAATTAAAGAACCCGTTCTTTTCATCATTTCCGAAGCAATCAATGAAGGGCTGGAGCGTGCATGAGAGCTATTACATGGGTAAGTATTTGAATTCAAATAATAAATGATGGTTCTTTTCTTATTTTGCAGGAATCGACCGTTGGGTCTTTTTGAGTATTTTATTTAGTTAGGTCCTAAAATTGAGTCTACTGTTTTTGCAATTTTAGTCCTTTTATTTGTAATAAATTTTGACCCTAGAAGGTCCCCCGCTACTGGATCATTATATAAGGTCCCTTCTCAGCATTGTAACCTTTCAAGTTTTTATGAAATAAAATGAGAGTTTTCTTAGGTTTTCTTTTGAGATAGAAGCAACCACCCTTTCTCCTTCTTCTTGTGTGTGAATCCCTAAAGACTGAGATTTGACTTATCATAGATCCTTTCACAGATCTGTGTGGCGTCTTTCAATCCACCCATCTATCTCTTCATCTTCCACTGCTACCAAATAGATAGAACAGTGTTTTCAACCATTTGTCTATTTACCATCTCTTCGCTGCATTCCATCTATCATCCATCGAATAGGCAGAACAGTGTTATCAACCATTTGCCTATTTCCATCTATCCACATAGGTTCCCTCTTCTACGTTCCTATATCACTGATGGAGCAGCGGTCTTGGCTAAGAAGTATGTGAAGGAGATAGTCAGGTTGCATGGGGTGACAACGAGCATTGTGTCTGATAGGGATTCCAAGTTCACTTCGGTGTTCTGGAGGGCATTTCAGGCAGAGATGGGCACTAAGGTGCATATGAGTACAGCGTATCATCCCCAGACAGATGGACAATCAGAGAGGACAATCCAGATGTTGGAGGACTTGCTGAGGATGAGTGTGTTGGATTGGGTTGGCCATTGGGCTGATCACCTGAGCTTGGTAGAATTTGCTTACAACAATAGTTACCAGGCGAGTATAGGGATGGCACCTTATGAGGCCTTGTATGGGAGGCCGTTTCGTACACCGTTATGCTGGACTCAGGGGAGAGGAGCATGTACGGGGCAGATTTTGTTCAGGAGACCACGGAGAAGATTCGGGTTCTCAAGCTGAACATGAAGGAAGCTCAGGATCGGCGGAGGAGTTATGCCGATAGGAGGAGGAGAGATCTTGAGTTTCAGGTTGGAGATAGAGTGTACCTCAAGACGGCCATGTTGCGGGGTCCGAACAGGTCATTGACTGAGACTACGTTGAGTCAGAGGTATATGGGTCCGTTCAGAGTGATTGAGCAAGTTGGACTAGTGGCATATAGACTGGAGTTACATGAGGTTATGCGAGCATTCCATAAGGTTTTCCATGTGTCTATGTTGCGGAAGTTTCTCCGTGAGGACGATCTGTTGTTGGCTAAGATTCCTGAGGATCTTCAGCCGAACATGACTTTGGAGGCGAGATCAGTGAGGGTTCTCGAGAGGAGGATCAAAGAACTTTGGAAGAAGAAGATTCCTTTGATGAGAGTCCTTTGGGACTATGATGGTGTTGAGGAGCAAACTTGTGAGCCAGGGGCGAGGATGAAAGCAAGGTTCAAGAAGTGGTTCGAGAAGCAAGTCGCGACTTGAACTTGTCTACCCTGGTCCCAGTTGTAGTTCGTGGCTAGAGCGGGAATGGAGTATTCCAGCCCATCTCTCTTGTTTACTTGGTCGCTTGGGGTGGTTGCTTGTGCGACTAAGTAACAAGATGAGGTGGTACTCGGGGTACTGAATTCCCGTGAGGCGGTGGTTTGAGGAAAGTTTCCTGAAATAGATGTTCCTATAAGTGGAAAGTTTCCAGAAATGGAAAGTCTAAAAATGGAAAGTTTTATTTGAGTTAAAATTTGTCCATTTTTTGTGGCGGGCTGTTTAGCCGTGTGTGGCCTTTGTGGCGGGCTGTTTAGCCATTGTGTGGTCATTTTGGCGGGCTTTTTAACCGTGTGTGTCCTTTGTGGCGGGCTGTTTAGCCATTGTGTGGTCTTTGTGGCGGGCTATTTAGCAATTATGTGGCCTTTGTGGCGGGCTGTTTAGCCAATTGTGTGGCCTTTGTGGCGGGCTGTTTAGCCAGAATGCCTGTTTAGGCGGTCCTTCGGGACAGATGGTCTTTGTGACAGTCTTTCGGGATAGATGGTCTTTGTGACGGTCCTTTGGGACGAGTGGCCTTGGTGGCGGTCCTTTTTAGGACATTTGTTTGGCCTTTGTGGCAGTACTGTTTAGGACATTTGTTTGGCCTTAGTGGCGGTCCTGTTTAGGACATTTGTTTGGCCTTTGTGGCGGCCCGTGGGGCAGTGAGATGATCCTTGTGTGGTCATGAGGTATTCTAGTGAGGGGATATGTGGTTGGTAGGACATTGTGTCTGACCTGAGCCACGGTAAGGAAACCTGGATAGGGATAGGACTCAGACGTGTTCAGCTCGCGACTCTTGGGGGACTTTGGTTCTTCTAGTACCATCATATTCTAAGACTTTGTAGCTTGAGAGTATGATTGGTATATCAACTTCGGATGACAATCTGGGGGCGCGCTGTAGGGTGGCAACCCGAGAGACGAGTATTGGATTTCTTTATATATTATGGCATGCGGGCTTAGGCCCGATGAGGACCCAATATTATAGCATGCAGGCTTCAGCCTGATGAGGAGCCAATAAAAACTCAAGGTTTAGGCCTATGAGAAAAGGAAAGTCCAAAAGTCAAGAGCAAATAATGCCTGCTGCGTGATTCTATCGCCTAGAGGTAACCTTTCGTAGACCGGTCGGAGGAGTGCGGACCGTGGAGACGGTTGCACAGGAGTCCTTGACTGATGGTTGTTCGAGATTTGAGGACGAATCTAAATTGATGGGGGAGAATTGTAACATCCGCGAACCGAAATCCCGGTTTGGAGATGTGCATCGGTCGATGCTGGAGGAGCATCGGGAGCATCGGTCGATGCTGGAAGAGCATCGGTTCCTGCATCGGTCGATGCTGGAGGAGCATCGGTCGATGCAAGTTCAGTTTTCTGCGTTTTGACTTAAGTTAAATTCTGCGTTTTAGGCAAAAGGAAAAGGAAAACCCTTAAGTCGTATGTTTGTCTCGTTCGACGAGTTTTAGTCGTTTTCAGAGAGGAAAGAAGAGAGAAAAGAGTTCTTAGTGTTCTTGGTGAACTTTGAGAGATTGAAGGCGTTCCTGTAGAGATCTGCAGCTGAGATCGTTGTAGGAGCTTCCTAGGAGCGTGTTCTTGCTTGTTTGTGTTTCAGAATATTCTGTGGCAAAGGTAAGTGCATGACCATGGCTTATCTAAGCTGGAGATTCCTCTGATCTATTTGTTTATGTGTTGTTAGGCTTGTTAGAATGTTATTTGAGGCGTTAGGAAACTTTCTTGTGGCTTGGGATCGAGTCTTGTGGTTGCAGGAACGAAGATCCGGCGAGAAGCTTCGGGGAAAACGATGCTCAGCATGTGCATCGGTTGATGCACTATGTGCGTCGGTCGATGCTAGTGCGAAAACGGCGCGGATTGACCTATGAGCATCGGTCGATGCCATGCGGAGGCGTCGGTCGATGCGATTAGGGTTTCCGCGTGATGTCGAGCATGCGTCGGTCGATACAAGTGAACCTTGTGTCGACCGATGCATACCTAGTGTCGGTCGATGATGTTCCTTGTTGGTGTCGATCGATGGAAGCTTTGTGTCGGTTGATGCTGTTCGTTGGTGGTGTCGGTCGATGTTGTTCCTTGTTTGTGTCGGTCGATGTTGTTCCTTGTTGGTGTCGGTCGATGCACTATGTGCGTCTGTCAATGCTAGTGCGAGGACGGCACGGATTGACCTACGAGCATCGGTCGATGCCATGTGGAGGCGTCGGTCGATGCGATTAGGGTTTCCGCGTGATGTCAAGCATGCGTTGGTCGATGCAAGTGAACCTTGTGTCGACCGATGCATACCCAGTGTCGGTCGATGTTGTTCCTTGTTGGTGTCGGTCGATGCAAGCTTTGTGTCGGTCGATGCAGAATCTGGTTTGTTGTTGACTGTTTTTTGATGGTTAGAGTATCTCTATTGCTTGTGTGTATAGCCTAGTAGATGGGAGGATTGTCCAACTCTAGCAACCTAACAATGCCAGACAACATCCAATCGAGTCCCTAAAACATCCTTCTTTTCATTGCCTTGATTTCAGAAACAGCTGTGATAGAAGCCGTAAAAAGAAAAACAAACAACAAGGCAATGAAATAGCCGTGATATATGCTGGATAAACCGACAGAACATACCGGAAGGAGAAAAAGGAGACATTCATGCAAATAACAGTTTAAAGAAGAATAGAAGATTTCTCACCAGAAGTAGAAACACCTTTATACTTTAAATAATTGTAAGATTTTCGAGGTGTATCAAATCACGAAGAGATAAAGATAGAGTTTCCAAAGTGCAATCGTCGCCGTTAAATATGACTGAGAGACCCCTTAGCCTTGTCATACCTTGAAGATCCGTCATACTGCTATGCTTTGTTGAGAAATTACCAAGTCTCTCCAAGTTGATTAGATTACCTAATTCCAACTTTGTCTCACCTTTTATTTTATGCGGTAAAGCGAGGTATCTCAATTCTCGCAACTTCTTCAAGAAATTGGACATGCGGGGTGGAAATACATGTGAATATACATTTATATTCAAATAGAGGAGCAGAGCAGCTTCAGATTCCCGATAGAAGAAGGTAGATGAGTTAACTTTACTTGGTTTAAATTCAAGTATTTTAAGTGAATGAGCTCTCCAATGCTAGGGGGTAAATTTTCACCCATAAATACGGCCCCAGAAAGATCTAACACCCTCAACAGCTACAGTCTTGTAAAACATAAACATGATATATTCCAAAAGAGGTGGCGCTGCACAGGCATAATAAGCAAGAGAGATATATTATAAAGGAAAAGCAGACTGTGATCATCCTAAGTAGATTTTTATTAATAAAATTGTCTTAATGCTTACCAGTAGTGTCTTCTCTAGGAAACACTATCCTTTGGAAAATTGTCCAACACTCTTCTAGAGTTAGACAATTTGGTTTAGAGGTGAAACATTTTGGATCAGCTTGCAACCCCACACCCTCATTGCGAGAAGTAAGTAGTACCTTCTAACCTATACAAATATACCTAACTTTTATATAATTTCTAACAGAAAAGAACATAATGCTTTATAACCAATATGTGCATCTTGTTCTGACCTTTCTCTTTTTTTCAATCTGAAGGTGAAAATTACATATACTAAAGAGAATCATTTAATGTATGTACCATAAAAAGTCACCTTTTGTCCGTGGAAACATTAGTTTAATTATGTCCCAAACTTCTTCTCTCCATATATATATCATCCATGACAATCAAAGTGTTTTGACTTTCCAACACTTGAACGAGTTTTTCATGAAGTTCGTCTTCAGTCATCTTTGACACCTTATACTCTGGCCCAAGTTTCCGCAAGATCGTCTGCCATACATACTTCCTTGTAAGTTGCTGTGAAACACATACCCACGCAAGTCCTGCGAAATGACTTTTTACTGTCTCATGATTAAAAAAACTAGTCTTGCGAGGGTGGTTTTACCGATACCGCCCATCCAGTTATAGAAACCACTTGACTCCTATCTTCCTCCACCAAATAGCCAATCAATTGCTCAACACTCTTGTCCAACCCGACAAGATGATCTTCATTATCGCTAGAAAAAGTTTGTCGCATTTCTCTTTGTCTTTCCTGTAGAGACTTTGTATCCCTTTCATTGACAATGACTTGTTGTACGCCAAGACTTTGCATATCCCGAATCACCTTAGAGATCCTCGTACTTATTTCTCTATTATCAGAAGCAAGCCCCGTGCGTTTGGAAACCCTTCTTACACTGTTCCTGATCATGCCCTTCGTTTTTCCAAGTTCTCCTTTCAAGAGAAAGGTTTCGATTATATCATCAGCCTCATAGACAATTTCCTTGATCTCTGATAGAAGCAGTGAAAATGGGATAAATTAACCATGGTTTGTTGTGAGAGTTAACCATGGTTGGTTTAAGTTATTTTCTTAAGTCTATGTCTATATATAAGGTCTGAGAGAGTGAGAGAGGGTTATCAAGAAATTTGTGGGTTAATTCTGGGGGAGTGGGAGGAGCTTCATTAACAAAGTCCTCAACCTTTTGTAATTCTCGTTTCTATAATATATCAAATCCAGTTTATATAAGCAAATCGTATCAAAGTGGTATCAGAGCAGTTCGTTCCAATGGGAGATGGTGATGGTTTTGTGGAGGTTCATGTTTACTACGGCGATGAAGATCCAACGATGTGGATTTCATGGGTTGAAGATTACTTCACGGACCATGGATTCACGGAAGAGACGAAGATTTCTTTTGCATATGGATTTATGGAAGGTGTTGCTCTATCGTGGTTCCAGGAGTCGCACGATGCGTTTACCAGTTGGAATGAGGTCAAGATCGGTCTGCTTCAACGATTCAGCAAATGAAAAGAGAGCGTTGTGGCTGATCTAACGTAGACTGATGAATTTGACTCTAAGATGAGTAGATGGACGATCTGTTTGGACAAGCTAAAGAAATATCTCACGGAGACTGAGGAGTGTTTTGAAAAACCCAGTGCTGAAGAGAAGGAGAAGACTGCGTGTGAGGTTAAAGAGAAGGAGAAGACTGCGGTTGAGGATAATAGTTCAGTGAGAGATGAAACACGTCAGCCAGGAGAGAAAAAGCAGACAGATTTCGAGATAACTAAGGATGCATGCCAAGTGTTCGATGAAAAGTCTATCAGTGGAAAAGGGAAGAAAAAGAAGAGATGGAAAAAACTTTCAAAGATTGTTGAATCAGAGAGCCGTTATAATCTGAATGGAGATAAGGATTTTGTGAATATGTTGGTTGAAAGGACACATGGGAACATGAAACCTCGTTGCTCACAGGGTTTAGAGGAACATCAAAGCTATGGGAAACAATTTGCGGAGCCAAAAAAGACAGAAATAACCATGTCGCTGAACGGCCACCGAGTGCTTGACAAAATGATCAAGAAGAAAAAGAGAAAGAGAAAGAAGAAGCGACGGAAGAGTGATTCAAAGAACTATAACACTTATGGAAGGTCAGAAGTATGCATGAAACATGAAATAGTGATGCTGGAAACTGTTTCAAGATGGTGGAACTGCCGTGTGTTGGAATATTTGGTTGAGAAGGGGAACAAGAAGACATGTGTTAAGATGAAGACAGAAAACTTCCAAGTATTCGACAAAAGGTTGTTGTGGCTGGTTACAAAGAAGAAAAGAGGATGAAGGTGGAGTATGAGAGCAAGGGTATCAACCACTGCCTATATGTTCATCGATTGGTTTATGAAAAGCTGTCTTTGAGGTATCCAACAGTTAGGAAGAAGCTCGCCAAATGGTGGAAACACAAATTCAATCAGAAAGAAAAAGTCAAAAACAAGCCAATCAAAGATGCACAACTTCATTCTCTTCACAGGAGAGCCTTTAGTGAACGATTTAAGAGGAAAAGGAAGGGAATCGACAACAAGTCTTGTTGCTTGAGATACAAAGGTAGGATTCTGCCCATGGAGAGACTACTTCAAATTCTAAAGAAGATCAAACGCATGCTGATGATGGGAGTGCAAGCAGCTACGGAGAGGTGGTTTTGGACTAGCAAAAAGAGACACAAATTTCGACATAAGCACAAGAAGAAGGTAATGATGTTCTTTACTTTTCACACAAAGAGAGCTCTTGTTGAGCAAGTTTCCATAATGAAGAAGAGAACAAGGCAGAAGCTGGGCAGAAAATTTATGAAGCTTAACAATAGCTTCCAAGCATTGATATATGTAAAGCTACTATGGCGATTCATCACAACTAAAAGGAAGCAGTCATTGACAAGTGGAATGAGAGCTAAGTTTAGAAAGAAGCACCATGAAAGAGAGACCTATGTGATACAGAAAGAAGTGCAAAGTGAGGGTTTCTATAAGACGGAGAATGGGATGCACCATAACTGTCATGTGATCCGTAAGATGTGGCTGCTAAAAGTTACACCAAAGGTTAATTTCTTTCTTTGTCATAAGAAGGTTCCATGGGATAGATTTGCATTTGATGGTACCGAAATCAGACGGGTTAAATGGTGTAGAGGTGAATGTGGTAAGGGTGTTAAGAAAACGATACACTGGTCAATGCTAGGTATTGAGAAACTAATTGAGGCGGTCGTGAAAGCCTTAGATGGAAGACATGGTGTTAGCTTGGGGATAGTTGCATTGGTTCTTAATGCAAATTTCATGTTCAGGTTGAAAATGATGGGCGATCATTCTTCTCTCAACATTATTCCTGAAATGAAAGTCTCAACAAAACAGAAGCAGACCATAAGACGGGTCGGGATGGGTTTTCTTGCTGTTTACCTAACCACTATGACCGAAAGGGATAAAGAAAAGAACGGAGAGGCTTGGGAAAGTCTTCCTGATGAGGGAAACCCTTGGGAATTAAAGCTGTGGTTTCCACCTGAAAATCTGAGTTCTGAACAGTTTATCTTATTGTCTACCTCAGTGTTGTCTTTTGCAGAGCAGTATACACACAGAGAAATCGAAGACACACTGAAACATGAGACAAAAGTGAAAACTAATGCTTACGTGGAGATTTATATACTAGTAAAAGACGTAATGCTAAAGCAGCTTCAAGAGCATCTCCAAGTCATGTCAAAACTGATTTGGGTGGCCAAGGTAATTCCAAGAACTGAGCGTGAAGATTTGTTGGTGAAGTGGACTGTGTTGATAGATTTTTATGATTGTTCTTGGGAGCTCATCGTGGTATGACTAAACAGTGTTGACACTTCAACCTTGAGGACAAGGTTATTTTCAAAGGCAGGGGTATTGATAGAAGCAGTGAAAATGGGTTAAGTTAACCATGATTTGTTGTGAGAGTTAACCATAGTTGATTTAGGTTATTTTCTTAAGTCTATGTCTATATATAAGGTTTGAGAGAGTGAGAGAGGGTTATCAAGAAATTTGTGGGTTAATTCTGGGGAAGTGGGAGGAGCTTCATTAACAAAGTCCTCAACCTTTTGTAATTCTCGTTTCTATAATATATCAAATCCAGTTTATATAAGCAAATCGTATCAATCTCTTGCACAGTGTTTCTAACCATTGCACTTGTATGTTTCTTGGCATCTGCATCTTCCAGAAAGCACCTTAACATATTCAAATCACTTTTTAATCCATCAAATTGCTCTTCAACTCCTCGAAATCGCTCAGATTCTCGGACAAGGAGGTCCCAAAGCTTCTCGACTCCAAAAGCTAGAAGTGTCTAAGCCATAAGTCTCCTGCTTAGTTATGAAAGTAGTAGTCAATAATCACTTGAAGAGGATCCATGAGTTCACAACTCAGATATACTTTTCGCAAAATTTAGAGAATATCTATACTATTTTTGTTGAATCTAAATATAATCCACATATCTTTCTACAGAGACATGAACAATACTGGGGATAAAACAAATTAATATAGAAAAATAAAAATCGAAGTACCTTCCTCCACCGAAACTAAAGATAGAAAAGTAACAATCGCCTCTTGGAATTTGCTTCTCGTTCAACTTATCTGTTTGTTGTCTTTAAAGATAAGAGTTGACTCCAAGTCAACCAAGGTACCTTTGGCCAGAAAGTCTTCAAGGCAACCTTTGGCCACGTGTTATTTTGTATTGGTTCCCAAAAAGAAGAAAAGAAGCGAAGGGTTTATATGTCAGTTAAAAATTGGTCAAGCTTGGTGGGATTCATCAAACTGGTTTAAGTCTTTGTCTAATACAGTAGATAACATTGACTACATAGAATGCTAGCTAAAAACATTGCAAGCTACCATTGTGATTACTGGAACTAACTCGAAAATACTGAGCTTAGAAGGAACCTTACCTTAGTCCCAAAACAAGAAAAAAAGAAAGAGTAAACCTTACCTCTCATTCTTACCAACAGAAAGATATATGGTCACTGTAAAGCATCTCGTCCCTTGAAACATTGATGCTGAAAGCTGGTTTAGGAAACTCAGGAGGGATCTTCTCATGAAATTTCACTGTCATAACTCCAAATTCAGTTCTTTCAAGGATGTTACATCATCACTTTTACTTTTTAAAACCACCAACAGTCAAATTCATATGATTTTTNGTTGATTTAGGTTATTTTCTTAAGTCTATGTCTATATATAAGGTCTGAGAGAGTGAGAGAGGGTTATCAAGAAATTTGTGGGTTAATTCTGGGGAAGTGGGAGGAGCTTCATTAACAAAGTCCTCAACCTTTTGTAATTCTCGTTTCTATAATATATCAAATCCAGTTTATATAAGCAAATCGTATCAATCTCTTGCACAGTGTTTCTAACCATTGCACTTGTATGTTTCTTGGCATCTGCATCTTCCAGAAAGCACCTTAACATATTCAAATCACTTTTTAATCCATTAAATTGCTCTTCAACTCCTCGAAATCGCTCAGATTCTCGGACAAGGAGGTCCCAAAGCTTCTCGACTCCAAACGCTAGAAGTGTCTAAGCCATAAGTCTCCTGCTTAGTTATGAAAGTAGTAGTCAATAATCACTTGAAGAGGATCCATGAGTTCACAACTCAGATATACTTTTCGCAAAATTTAGAGAATATCTATACTATTTTTGTTGAATCTAAATATAATCCACATATCTTTCTACAGAGACATGAACAATACTGGGGATAAAACAAATTAATATAGAAAAATAAAAATCGAAGTACCTTCCTCCACCGAAACTAAAGATAGAAAAGTAACAATCGCCTCTTGGAATTTGCTTCTCGTTCAACTTATCTGTTTGTTGTCTTTAAAGATAAGAGTTGACTCCAAGTCAACCAAGGTACCTTTGGCCAGAAAGTCTTCAAGGCAACCTTTGGCCACGTGTTATTTTGTATTGGTTCCCAAAAAGAAGAAAAGAAGCGAAGGGTTTATATGTCAGTTAAAAATTGGTCAAGCTTGGTGGGATTCATCAAACTGGTTTAAGTCTTTGTCTAATACAGTAGATAACATTGACTACATAGAATGCTAGCTAAAAACATTGCAAGCTACCATTGTGATTACTGGAACTAACTCGAAAATACTGAGCTTAGAAGGAACCTTACCTTAGTCCCAAAACAAGAAAAAAAGAAAGAGTAAACCTTACCTCTCATTCTTACCAACAGAAAGATATATGGTCACTGTAAAGCATCTCGTCCCTTGAAACATTGATGCTGAAAGCTGGTTTAGGAAACTCAGGAGGGATCTTCTCATGAAATTTCACTGTCATAACTCCAAATTCAGTTCTTTCAAGGATGTTACATCATCACTTTTACTTTTTAAAACCACCAACAGTCAAATTCATATGATTTTTTTGGCATCTGCATCTTTCAAAAGCCCCTTAACGTCTGCAGTTCCCTGTTTAATTCATTAAATTTCTCACCAACTCCCTAAAATTGCTCAGAATCTCGGAAACGCAGGCCCCAAAGTTTCTAAAATCCAAACGATTAAAGTGTCGGTCACAATTCTCCTGCTCAAGTAGTATAAAATGCCCAAAAAAAGAGTCTTTAACGGTTCAACATGGAGACTTAATTCAGCTCCTAAGCCCTCGTCAGATTCGTTAGAAAAAAACAAGTACTCAGCTCAAGATCACCAAGACACACCAAAAGGACCATATGAGAAATCTTAAAAGAATTCTCTCAAGAAGAAATCAAAAAGTAATGAGAGAATCAAATGTCATACCGAAAAACTACTACGCTCCCCTAGGCACAAGGGAAGAAGAGTATTGATACTATTATTGTATAAGGATTTATAATACTATTCTGATACGATTCATCATCGTATTACATAAAGAAGAAGAAAACTAATATCTTGAGTAGGAGAAGGCCTGTGCCACGTGAGAAGGAAGTAAGTAAAGAAGATGATGACGTGGACCAGAAGAGAGGAAAGACTCTAATCGAGGAGGAAGCTTGGCCGTTACGGGATCATCAGCTTAAAAGAGATGTGAAGCTCTTCTTCTTGAGGAGGCTTATTGTTATTGAATGTTAGCGATGTGCTAAGTGAGAGAGTGATGTGCTCTCTGATGGTTAGAGCGAGAGTGATGCACTCTCATTTCTGATCTTGTTACAGAGGTGAAGAGTTTGTGATGTGCTTGCCTTCGTCTATGGTGTGTTAGTGAGTTAGTTACAGAGGTTACAATATCTTAAATCTAACATTGGTGCGGTGAGCGTGGATCGAACACGCGACCTTCAGATTGCACACGCGAAGCTTGATCTTGTTTTTTTGTGTTTAGACGGAGTTGCATTGACATGGTTTATGCGAGAGATGAATAAAGAGAAATTTATGGATTGGAGTTTCTTTAAGCAAAGAGTGTTGGCTCGTTTTGCTCCGGTGAAGAATTGTTCTTCATCCGAGATCGAATCATTTTGTGTCCATGAACCGGTTCCAACAGAATCATCCGTTGAAGAAGTAGAATCGATATCAGAGCTTGAAGCGGAGACAAATGAATCAAACATGAAGATTGATTGTGTTCCTGGTCTTCAGGTACCATCTATTAATTTGGAACCTAGCCTTAACTTTTGCAAGGAACCATTGAATGTTTTTGAGGCATCGCCAACTGAAATTGTGTGGAGAAATTGGGAACATCCACAATCTGGTTTTGAATGTGTAAAGAACAAGAACAATGCACAAAAGGTGTTTGATGGATTGTTCCTTAGAAGCCACAGAGTTCAGCAAAAGAAGAAACTGGGTTTATCTCCAAGTCATGGAAATTTAAGTTTAAAAACTTTACTATGCCGAGAACTAGATCACAAAGGGATCATAACATTGGTTTGGTGAGGAAGACGAGAACATTTCAGAACCTGCGACTGAATAAGCAAGCTCACAGGTCAAGGGTGACGTCTAGAATGAGGATGATGCATGAGACTTCACCAAACCAATGTTATGATCCCTTTGTGATCTAGTTCTCGGCATAGTCAAGTTTTTAAACTTAAATTTCCATGACTTGGGAGATAAACCCAGTTTCTTCTTTTGCTGAAGTATGTGGCTTCTAAGGAACAATCCATCAAACACCTTTTGTGCATTGTTCTTGTTCTTTACACATTCAAAACCAGATTGTGGACGTTGACCAAACTCCTGGTGTCGATTAGGATTCTCGTAACTTCGCTTTCACCGATCAAAAGTTCGACGACCAGGGGGCCGTTATGTGGGAGATCTAAACCCTCCAGATCGCTGTCGTTGAAGGCTATCGACATGTTTTTGGAACCGAGCTTTGATGGCCATGATTTCTTCATTTCGGCTTTCTTGGTATAGTCTCTTATTGACCTGACCGAATCGTTGCACCCTGCTAGCCCGCCGATGATCATGTTTATCCGTCTTATTACTGGGGGACGGTGGTCGGGCTGATGATCTGGGCGTGGCCGTTTTTCGTGATTGACGTCATCTGGGATTTCTATCTCGTCCTCACTTTGGTCAGCGAGTGTCTTTGACTCTTTTACAAACTTGCGGGCGATATTCTCAGCTCGTTTGGTATCGCTCTTTCTGGGTCGGGGTGTCTTGCTTCTGTCAGACTCGACTACAAATGCTCCCTTTTGGTACCGCTCCATCAGGATCGTTTGGAGGTAACGGCACTCCTCGGTTGAATGTGTGGTACTCTGATGGAAGTCGCAGTATTGAGCTGTGCTGCTCTCACCTACTTCTTTTCTAGTGTACTTATTTTCACCGATCGCGAAGGTTCGACGAGTTCGGTCTGGGTTTCGGGAGAAGTGCTAGTGCGGCTCAACGTGTTCTAGCTTTGGAGCTGTGACTGTTGGTGGCTTGGCTGCAACACTTGTTTCTGTGGCATGCTTCTTAGCGTTGACTACCTTTTCTTCTTCGACTTCTATGTGCTTCGTAGCTCGTAGTAGCGCATCGGCTATGGTTTCTACATGGTTCAAGGACAGCTCTTCTTTAAACCAAGACTCGTACCACAGCGCGTTGTTGAGTGCAACGATAGCTGCGGCGTCTGGAATAGAGACGTTAACGACGACTTCTTTAAAACGTCCGATGAAAGATCGAAGTGAATCGTTTCGCCCTTGAGTTAGTGCGTACAGATCGGCATGGGAGTTCTTGTTTTCCATCAAAACGGAAAACTGCTTTAAAAACTCGGTTATCAGTTCCTTGATACTATCAATCGATCCGGATGGGAGCCGCAAAAACCAACTCAAGGCTGCTCCGGTCAAGTGCTCGGCGAAGACTTGGCATGCTCCAGCATCGTATTCTGTCGGGCTGAACTGCAGGGGGCCGAGTGCTACCCTGAAAATGAGCAGAAAGTCTCGTGGGTCGGCTGTCCCGTTGTAGTAACCCAGTCTTGGCTTGACCGCTCGCTTTACTGGTGTGGTTGCAAGCCTTATCGAGAATGGGGTTCGCTGGGTTACCTCGAGCATGAGATCTACTTCTGGTGCTCTACTCGTTGCTTTATGAAATATAGTTTCCATCTCATGCATCTTTTCCCTAATTTGCTTCAGCTCGGCATCCTTGGCGTTTTCGCTCTGTTCAACGATACGCGGGTTTAGGTCGCGCTCGGGTCCGCCAGCTCCCACAGACGGCCTTGGCATCATTCCTGCCAAGAAAAGATTTGTCGAACCTTGTCGGACGGCCTGGAGATGGTTGATTTCCTCCTGGGATCCGACCTGTGTTGCGGTTAATGCGTCCATCGAGTGTTGGTTCGCTGTTCCTGTTGGTCGAGGCGTGCTAAGATCCCGCGGAATAGCTCGTCTATGCTGTAGACGGGCTGGCTATTGATCAGGGTGAGTTGTGCTGAGTTCAGAGTCGGTTTTGTGATCTTCGGGCTCGCTAGATTTCTTGCGATGACGAACGCTTCGGGACTCTCCGTTGTAGCAGCCTTTCTTGGAGCTTCCGGGGTTGGGAGGACCGCCTGTCCTACTTGATCCGCTGCCGGGGTTGTTGTTCGCCCTGACGATTTGGCTTCCTTGCTTCCTTCCTTTGTGACTATTGTCATCTTGCGTATCTGTTGTAGGTATGTTCTTCCAACTTTCAAAGAGAATCTCGACTTGGTTCCCTCTTCGTGGCGCGCCAAATTTTTGATGTCCAACTTGGTCCAATTAAAGTGTTTTAGTTCGGTATTTAGAGGGTCGAAGTTCTCTTTTATATATGAAAAAGACGGGTTACAATTGGTAACGACGAGCTACAAAATGACGAAAAGGAAACAATTGACGAACTGCGAGCTCGTCAAGTCGATACTGCTAGAACCTGTTCTTTTGTATGAATTTCCTCCCCGTTTTTTGTATCCCCTCACCGTACGTCGTACATTTACTATTACTGTGTCTGTTCGTTATCTGAAAAGACTAAAATACCCTGCTCGGCCTATTAATTCTTTTGAGCCTTTCTGGACTGGGCCTATTGTTGGAGTGAAATCCACCCCTAACACCAAGGAACTCAGCCGTCTTCTTCCCTTGGATGGAGTGAGATGGATTGATTTTTGTTTCGAAATTGCCAGCGCAAAACGTTTCAGTAGAGAAGAAATTGCCAGCGGAAGAAGAGAAGAAATTGTGCTGGGCCCAAAAGTTTTAAGGCCCAAAACGTTTCAGGGTCCAATTTTTAAACTTCTTTTGCCTTATCAAAACCAAAGCCAAATTGTACAATCACAAAATGTGTTATCTTTATAAGAAAAATTCAAATATGTGTTATTTTGTTATTTCTCAAAAATGTAAAATAAAATTTTGAATACATCATGTCGGAATATGACATGTTTGTTTTAGGGTCTGATACGCAATTTTTTTTTTTTTTTTTGTGATTTATTGAGTCCACTACTTTCTTTGTAATTAAAGATTTTTTTTGTAATACACTTCATGACCATTTGTTTGTTATATTTAGTTTGTTTTATTTAGTGTTAGAAAATTTAATTAGGAATCAAATTGTTTTTTTCTTTGTTTGCAAAGGATTCGGAGATAGAATATCTTCAAAACACAATAGAAGGTGTGTTTAAATATATCATAGTTTTTATTTCCATATTGATTACTGTATTTTTTTAGTTGGAATTGAATGTAAAATATTTAGGAAACAAAATCTGAATTAATCCTATTTTTGGAAATTTGTTAGGGATTAATTTTATAAATAATTTTTTAAATAAGTACAGATAAAATGGTAAAACCCAAAATATAATTCAAAAATGTATATATAGATATATGTTATTCTCTTATTTCTCAAAAAAGTACAATAAAATTTTGAATACATCATGTCGGAATATGACATGTTTGTTTTTAGGGTCTGATACGCAATTCTTTTTTTTTTTTTTTGTGATTTCTTAAGTCCACTACTTTCTTTGTAATTTTTTTTTTTTTTACTTAAACTTTGTAATTAAAGAATTTTTTTGTATCACTAGAAAAGTTTCTTCTATCAAAAGCAGGAAATAGATTTATTAGTCCCACTTCTTTTTACCTATGTGGGATTAGAAGAAGAAATTTTTATGTCATGTATTTAGTCAGACCGTTGGAGTTAGGATACTAATAGAAGCAAGAAATATGATTTACACCAAGATTACAGAAAAAAAAACATAAGTTTACAGAAGCAGAGGCAAATATTCTATTTAGTCATAACAGGGATCTGTAAGACGATGTGCTATTCACAAAGAAAACAACATAAGTTTAGAGAAGCAGAGGCAAATATTGTTAGTTTGTTATCAGTCTATAAGCACCATGGACTGGTGATAGGATACTAATACAAATATACATTGCAGCTACCATAGTGTTCATTGTACCGGCGAGACTTAACACATATGCAACGCATCACTGATAATACTGAGCAAAGAATGAACCTTAGCATCAATACGTGCACCAAAGTAAACATGAAAAACACAAAGATTACCAACCGTGAAACACCTTTTTGTTTCCTTCCGAGTGACCTCACCTTTTCAACTTCTCATAGGCGAAATCATGTAGATCCCAAGCTTTTTTGATCAAGACTTGTGCAACCAAACAGCTTAAGCTCCACCACAGATCGTAAGTTGCTTATTCCGTTTGGTAGTTTCTGAAGCTTGTGCAGTGCTCAAGATCAAGTGTAACAAGTTCAGTAAGATTCTCGATTGACAATGGAAGTTCTCTTATGGAAGTCCCAGATAGATATAACTCTATCAAGTTTGGTGCAAAATCCTCAATCTCCTCGAGCTCTGAACAACCAGACATACGAAGAAGCTTGAGAGATGTTAACCCGAACATAGCAGGCAGCTTTGCCAACTGTGAACAGTCTTTCAAATTCAAGGAAACAAGCTTCCCACAACTAGGAATAGATGTGCTAATGTCAACCAGACTCGTACATCCTTCGAGATCAATATGTTCAACGTTCAGGGCTTATGATAACACCGTAATGTCAGCTAAGTTTCTGGAGTGACTTAGTTTAATTTTCTTTAGCTTCTCCAGATTCTGTTTCACAATATCATTAAATCGAAATAAGCCATCAGATGCAAGTTTATAACTTAATGTAAACAGTTTAAAACACCATAATGTCAAACACTTACTTTTTTCCCTTCCCATAGCTTCTCCATGTTGCTATAAGGCATGTTTACCTCTACAAGGTTCTCAGGATTAAATTTTTGAGGCAAGCATTCCAAAGGGTAATTCTCCCAGTGAAGTAACCTGAGCTCATTAGGCAAAGTGTCGAGGCCTTGAGATAAACTTAGCTTGCATTGGTTCCCATAGAGCTTCAGCAATCTAAGTCTATACATCTTACCAAACACAGTAGGACTAAGCTCACAGGTCAAGCCAGATGCATCCAAGAAAATGCCTTCGATGGCTTCAGCTCCCTGACGAAGACAATCCCGTAAGTAGGAAAACATTAAAAACTAAAAAGAACTAAAAGCAAAGGTCAACTTACAGAATTGCATGTCAATACATTAGAAATGTCATTAGAGTCCCACAGTCTGCTACGTTCGCATGGATTCACCACATCTTCTTCATGAACTATAAATCGACCAATGTCTTGAAAAGGAACAAGCATCTCTATTTTATTATCTACAACGCTAATGAGAGACTCATCAATGAGATCAGAGATTCCCAAATATGTAAAAAACCCGCAAGCATCAAGTAGTTGCACCACATCATCTTTGTTCTCTCCAATGAAAAAACATGCAAGATCCAAGAATATGTTCTTTTCGTTTTCGTCTAGTCCATCAAAGCTTCTCTTAAATGCGTCTTGAATCTGAGTTGGAGGATTTCTCCGCAAGCTTTGTAGATGTTCCATCATATTGCTTCTATCCTGCTTCGACACAGAGGAACCTAAAACATTGAGAGCCAATGGAATACCACTACTGCAGCTCATAAGTTCCGAGATGACAACATCTTCTCCATTCAAATATTGCTTGCAGAGACGAGAAGATTCAAACTCGCATAGCTTTTGGATCTCGTACGGCTCTTTAACCTTGCACTATACAAGAACTTGTTTCCTCCTAGAGGTTAAGATGATTCTGTTTTCTGCATCTCTAGACTCACGTCATCAAGAACAACAAGAATTGTTTTTCTGTGGAACCAGTCCCTCATGAAACTGAGTTTTATATCAGAAGCCCCCATACTTAGTTTTTCTTCCCTAAACACAGTAGCTAAGAAATCATCACGCGTTTGCCTCAGCCCTTTCACTTGATACTTTAGATCAAAGTCTGGTAGAAAGTAACACAAATCATATTGTGGACCTAGACTTCCAAAAATCTCTGTAGCAATACATGTCTTACCTATTCCTGCCATACCCCAAATCCCCACAATGTCTATATCTGAAGGTTGGGACAATTTGAACCATATTATATACATTGCAACATAATATAAAAGGCTACAAATTACAAATACAATGCAGTTTTAACTTATTTAAACTTCAACTTATATAAGTTGCAATTTTTAACAGAGAAATATATTACACAAAACTTTAAACTTCAACTTATTTTCTACATATATTGCTAATTCATTTCTAGGGTGATCTCATCTCAGGATCTAGAAGCCACAGATTGAGCTCTATCTTCAAACTCTCGTATAAACTTAGCGACTTTATCGATCTCCGGCACCACATTCTTCACCATTTCATCCGACAAAAATATGTCGGCCCATTTACAAAGAAATGGAGTTTTTGATTCGTCTAAAAACTTTTCTCCATTAAGCTTCTCTTTAGCTTTCAAGAGAACCAAAAAGCTTCCGAGGCAAATGTCTATTAACCCAATCGCTTCACCACCAAAAAAGGGTTTACCTTTGCTTATGGCAACAAACACATCCTCAAGTCGCAACAACCCTTCTTCCACTTCTTCCATGCCTTTTGCTTTTGTATCTTCCGATTTTGTGATTGTTGCCGCTATGAAAGCGGGAAACCACTGCATTTTTAAGAATGGAAGTTAATAGAACAAAGTTGTGAATTGTGATAGCTAGGGAATTTGTCCTAAGTCTTAAATTAATTAATAATGGATTCATCTTAAAGCTTAATGGTTTCATCACTAAAGGTTGATTATCTCCACGCTATAGTTATCCAATATTAATTATAGTTATAAAATTTTAACTCGTAAAAGATATTTCAGAGTTCAGACCAATTTTAAATCATCAATGAATATATTTTGGGAGATAGATTAAGGTTTTTGTCTACCTATAAAAAGAAAATATAAAATATAATCCCGATATGGAATAACAAAAATAAATTAGAATTTAGTTTAGTTATCATCGCAATCAGTTTTTGTAGCTTACAAAAAAGAGTTTAAGAGGGGGATATTAGTTTTGGGATTTAAAGAGAATCTGAGTCACTTTAAAAGTTTTGTAAAATATGTTGTTATTCAATCAAGACTTTTTAAAACTCTTTTAAAATTTGGTGTTATTAGTTGTGGATTTGTAAAAAGTTGTCTAAAATCTTGATAAATATAGTGTTATTGGATTAAGAGTTTTATAAAATCATTAAAAGTTTTTATGTTATTCAATTAAAACAAAAAAATCTTGGATTGTTAATGAATTCAAATATTATGTTATTGTTTGGGATTTTATATCATTTTTTTCATAACAAAAGTCATGAAAACTATTTCATCAAATAGAGAGATTGTGAATCATAGAGTCCATCACTTTTTGTTTTTCTTTTGTTAAAAATGAAAATGTGGATCTTTTGGGATATATATTCATAGCTTGCTTTGTCCTCATCTATTTGATTCTTCTCTCAGACTCAACATATCTTTATATCAACCTGTTTGTTACGTATTGGGTAGAGAGAAAATTTTCTCAATTATGTGTTCGATCGGTGGTTAGTTCATATCAACTAACCTTAACACTAAATCTCAATTATGTGTTCAGTGGTCTATGAAAGTCATCGTGGTGAAACATTTTGTTGTGAGGATATATATTTATAGCTTGCATAAACCATCGTGGTGAAATTATGTATTCGGTGGGTCTAGTTGTAAGGAAGATGAGATTTTTTTTTACAGAAACGTTGAATAAAGAAAAGAATATTGTGTAATATTTTTTTAGAAAGATTTTACAAGAGATTTTACTAGATTAGGAAAAACAAATAAGCAAGATTTTAAAAAACTTTCTAAGAATCACCTAAAATCCTTCATTTTATACTTTCCATGATTTTATTTAAAGTTATTAAAATTTTTTTAAAATCTGAAACCAATACCCCTCTAAATGTTTAATTAATTAGTATGTATTTCTCAATGTTTTACAAAGCGGTCCATGCGGTCCGTACGGGACCTAGACGTTCATGTGAATTGTGTACACTTCACAATAGATTTCAGTTATTTTAAATTGAATTGTGCATACTTCACATTGGTCTAGTTATCATTGTAAACAGTTTTTGTAGCTAAAAATAAAAGAGTCTGATTAGTACGTATTTCTCAGTGTTCTAAAAAACTGTTTACACGTTCGTCCAGTGCCTAAACGAGGCCTAGACGTTCATGCAACTCCAAAACAACTACATGGACCGCCTAAACTCATATAAATTTCGTTTTAGCATATTTTTCCAATTTCTAACTATGTAAATCTAAATAAATCATTATAAACATTTACATGTTAAACATTAGTCTAATTTTTGTTTACTATCTAATACTTTTACTTTTTAAAATATACTTTTCTATAATATCTGTTTTATGTTGGGTTGCTGCCTACTTAACCGACGCTTTGCTTTTTTGAACATTGGTATTTCTTTAAAAACATAAAAATTTCATTGCACAAAAGAAAAAAATACTGATCACACATAAAAAATTCTTGACAAAAGAAAGCCTCGTAAGAAGAACAAATGACAGACCTTGTCATCAACGAAGGCAGACCAGAAGCGAGCGAGAGCTCGATCATGAGGATGAGAAGGAAGAATGGACGGTCCAGATGATTTCCACGTCTCATCGATGTATTCAACGATGTTAAGGGACTCGCAAACCGGTTTACCGTTGTGGATGAGAACCGGGACTTTCTGGTAAACCGGGTTCGATTTGAGAAGAAGCTCACTCTTGGATCCGAACAAATCTTCTTCAACGTAATCATAATCAACCGATTTGAGATGAAGAGCTATCTTTGCTCGTAACACGACCGGACTGTACCATGTTCCCAAAAGTTTCACTTCGTCTCTCTCTCCCATCTTTTCTTTTGTTTAAATTATTTTTACTTTAGGTCTGTAATTTAATCGGTGAAGAAGACCAAGTAACAAGAAGATATTTGTGGTGAGGCCAGTTTTGTGTTCCTCCCCAGCTCTTTTTTTCCTTCTTCTTTTGTCTGCTTCTTAGTGAGACAACAACATAAATACGAATTTTCTAGAATTTGACTATTCCACTAGTTGATGTTAACATATCTCTAATTTGATGGTCAGAGTCAAGATTTCGGTTCAGGGCATAATAAACTCGCAGATATTATCTATAGGTTTGATTTATTATCTTAAGTGATTTATCCAATAATCCCGGATCAATTAGATTTGATTTGAACCGACCGAGTTGGTTCAACAGAGTGACAAATTAAAACTCAGTAGAACGTAACGTCGCCTCTGTAATAATTATATAACTATGATTTGATCTGCCGTGTATATATTTGTTTGTAATTTTATTGTTATTTTATTACTTTTTAAATTATATACCTATAACTGTTTATTGAATTTACGGGATGATTTTAATGTTCGATTTTAAATAAAATGGTTAAGTTTTTTTATATTTTAATATAGATATTACTATGTTATCTAAGTTTTGACCCGCAGTACACTGTTTGATTGTGTTTTTTATGTAGAATAATATAGAGATATGTGAGAAATAATAGTTAATTTATGTGTTTAATGTATATAAAAATTAATATATGTATTGTGGTGATCAAATCTTTTTGCAATCTAAAATATGCTAAATATATATATTTTAAATATGATAGTCATATTTGTAGAATCATTCGTCGAACAATTTTTTTTGATATAACTATTTTAAGTTTTTAACACAAAGATTTGATTTTGATTGTACGCTTTATTGTTAGTATTTACTTGTTCTCTTTGTTATCCTTGTTTAGGAAATTGGAGATATTGTTTGTTTCTATTCTCGATTTGAAGATAATATTATGTATAATCCGACATCTTTAATGGCTCGAGTGATGAAAGGACGGTATTTCAGAAATAAACATCCTCTTATGGCAAAGAAACTGAATAACCCTTCTTTTGCATGGCGGAGAATTTATTTAACTAAGGGATTTGTGGAACATGGAGCACGGTGGGCTGTAGGTTCTAGTTGTTCCATTTCGGTTTGGCGTGATCCATGGTTACCGGATATTCGTCCAAGACCAGCGAATGGTAGGGGGAGATTGCTGCTCCCGAGTTTGATGGTTAATCATTTAATTAATCCAGTTACCAAGGATTGGCATTTGCCTATTCTTGAGGAGTTTTTTTGATCCGGTGGATATACCACTTATTCGGAGTATGCCGGTCAGTAAAACTTATCAATCGGATAGATTATTATGGCACTATACTAAGTCAGGGAAGTATTCGGTTAAGTCAGGTTATCAGTTAGCCCGAGAATTAATTGCGGAAGTTGAATTTGGGCCTTCGTGTATGTCCCTGCGGGCTCAGTCCTGGAAATTAGATGTCCCCACGAAGATTCAACATTTTTTCTGGAAAATTGCCTCGGGTACCCTTCCCGTGTTAGAACGGCTTGCGTGTCGGGGTGTCCGTTGTGATGCTTTGTGTAAGCGGTGTGACTCAGAGACGGAGACTATAAACCACGCACTGTTTGATTGTCCTCGGTCGCGATGTATTTGGGAGTTGGTCCCGGTGTTGCTGGAACCAGGAGGTTTTCCGTATGCCTCTATCTTTGCGAATTTAAATTTCATATTTTGGAGGGCGACTTCTCAATCCGGGGTTTCTGATATTATTTCTCGACTCCCCTGGATTTTATGGTCACTTTGGAAAGACATGAATAAAAAGGTTTTCCAGGGCACTGAGTCAGAGCCAATTGAGATTTTAAATCAAGCGGCAAATGAGAAATTATTGTGGGAGGAAGCCAAATCTTATTCAGTGAGCAATTTGCTCCCCCCGCCCGTAGTGGAAGAGAGGGATTATTCTACCCGCTGCCAGGTTGATGGTTCATGGAAAGGTTCGGACCCTTTCCAGGGTCTGGGTTGGTGTTGTTGTAATGGTGATGATTACACGATTCTTTTGGGCGAATGGAGTGTCAGACGAGGCCTTACTTCCCTACATGCAGAATTACAAGCACTGATCTGGGCTATGGAGTCTTTACTGGCGGCTGGAGTTGCTTGTCAGGCGTTCGAGACGGATTGTGCAGAGCTAGTTGCGATGGTGCAGGCGCCTGATGATTGGCCTGCTTTTTCGATTTTACTGGAGGATTTTTCGCAGCTCAGAACATCTTACCCTTCTCCCTTGTCAGGATTCTCCGCGACCTCAACGTAAGGGTAGATTGTCTTGCTCGGTCTTCCAGATCTTTAATTTCAGAATCTTCTTTTGTAAACTCTTATCCTCCTGTTTGGGCAACCAATCTAGGAGTTCTTTTTTAATTATTAATGTTTGGTTGGAAAAAAAAAGAAGATAATATTATGTATATTTCTTCAATAAATGTATAAAATTTTAAATGGAAACTATTAATTAAGCCGAGATAATGTAAGAAAACTAACAGATTTTTTCTCTAAAGATCTATTAAAATAGGTTTGAAGATTTTTATGGGATTAAAAATTTAATGTGTAGAGTTGTTTGTGGAAAAATCGAAATGTATAGATGTTGTCCAGATATTTATGGCAATAAACGTATCAAATTAGGTAGATTTAAATAGTTCCATTAATTTAGTTTCTACAAAATTTTATTTTAGGAGAATTGTTAGGGATTAATGTTGTAAATAAAACATATTAAATAAGCAAAACTTTTAGGGCATAAACCAAAATGTACTTAAAAAATAATAATATAGGTTAAAGAAAGCTAGCAGATTCGATTAGATTAGAGTATTAATTGAAAAAAACTTTCTCTCCTCTTCTAGGTGATTCTAAAGGCCGAGATAATGTATAAATGTATTTAAATATTGATGGCAATAAACGTATCAAATTAGGTAGATTTAAATATTTTATACACCGACTAAAAATTCCGGCGGATTTCTTACCATTTTTTGCGGATCTCAGCTCCGGTAGTCTTGCCGGACATCTTGGTAATATCACTGCTCTTGCTTCTCAACTAACATAACCATATATGGCGAAGGATTTGTGGGAAGCTTTACAAAACCTCAATCTGGGTTCTGAAAGAACACCGATGAGGATGTCTGCGGAAGCTTTACGAACTCACGAAGCGAATAATCATCTCAATTTAATCATCAAGTGTTTAAATCCCCAACACCAAAAACCTGTTGGAATGAAAGGTGCTCTGCCTAAAGCTTGGAATTTGCAAGGAAGATTCACGAGTCGAATAAATGATGACGGAACAGTTCAATTTTTCTTTCAAGCTGAACATCACTTGATGACTGTTCTTGAAAATGGACCCTGGCACTATAATCTTTGGATGGTAGCCATGGATCGCTGGACTAGACGCCTCCTTCCAAACTTCTTAACTCAAATCTCTTTCTGGGTTAAGATTATCAATATTCCAGAAGATTTCAGATCTGAACCAGTTGTGCGTGAAGTTGGAGGAGTTCTAGGACATATTGATGAGGTCAAATTCCAAGATGCCACAGAGGAATCAAGTGGGGAAGTATGGGCTCATGTTCAGATGCACATCAACGATCGTCTGATCTTTGTTAGGTATATTGAATTTGATCCTAGCAAAGCGCCTGTTATGATCAGATTCCTTTTCCCCAAATTACAAAAGTTTTGTTTCCGTTGTGGATCTCTTAGACATGAGCAATCGGTCTGTGATTATGAGACTCCGATACCACAAATTTATGATGTGGCGATTCACAATGCTCATAAGCCGTTTCAGGCTGAAGCTCATGGAGATGACGAGAACATGAGTGATCATGTTGAATCTTCTATACCAGTAATTGGAACTTTGAAAACTTGAGCTTCTCCTACAATATGTGCAGATGATGATATGTCCATCACTCCTGACTACGTCCCCATCACTGTAAAGGAGTATGGAGCAACATCAAGGTTGGTAATAGGAGATAAAGGTAAAGTAGTGACTACAGATCCAGAGGATGAGGCTTCTGCCACAGTTAAAGTCTTTGATTTTGTCTAACTTTTTATTTTTCTATTTGACTCACACGCTTTTGTTTCTTTTCTCTTGTGTGTTTCAGGTACATGCCTAAGCCTAGCACCATGAAAAATCCTACTGGTCCAGTTGTGAAGCTTACAAACCAAGAGTTTGGACAACTAGAGCGTGAGAACACTTAAGCAGCCAAATCAGCTAAGATGGTCAATCCGGTCATTCTGAGAGTTGATGAAGATGGTGCTTTGAGAGATCAAGAGGGCCACTTGCGCTGAGCAGGGCCAAAAGCTTGATGCAGAGGGCAATGTGATTGCTGAACCAGTTGTCAACCAGCAAGTTGTTGCCGATGAATAGGTTAACCTTGGTGTCGATTGACGCCAACCAGAGGGCATCGATCGACACCCACCTCCAGCAGACATACGTGGAGCTGCCACCCACGTCCAGAACCCGGTTCGAAGACAGAATCAAAACCGAGATCTGATCAGAACCATTGCAGACTTCAACAGAGCTGATTTGATGTATGAAAACCGCTCTGCAATTGTTCCACCTCCATTCCCAAGGAATGACTTTGAGCTGAAGCATGCATACTTCCAGCTAGTTGGACAAATACCCTTCTCTTAACCTGCCAAATGAGAAGGCTCTGGACCATATTGAGCACTTTGAAGACCTGGTGACTAGTATCAAGGCCAATGGAGTGATAAAAGACTACATCTACTGCAAGCTCTTCCCATATTCACTTGCAGGAGAAGCATCTCAAAAGACTACATCTATTGCAAGCTTGATCTTTGACCTCTTAGCAACAAGTAAAGGTGGCTTTCCTCAATTACTTTTATGATGATGCAATGTCAGATGAGATGAGAGTCAAGCTGTCCTCCTTCAATCAAAGACCAGATGAAGCTTTCAAAGCAGCTTGGGTGAGATTCAAGGCCTATCAGAGGGATTGTCCACACCATGGCTTTTCAAGAGTGCAACTGCTAAGCATCTTTTTCAGAGGGATTGATTGGGAATATCAGCTAGCTTTGGATGCAACAAGTCATGGGAACTTCAAGACAAGATTTCCATAAGATGCTGAAGCTTTGATTGAGAATTTGGCTTCCAGTAATAGCACTAAGAGAGCAAATACTGAAAGGAAGAGATTGCATGGAGGATTTGATTCAAACCAGCTAGCTTCTGTTAATGCTAAGCTGGATTCGGTGCACAATCTTCTAGTGGGTAAGAAGTCAGTCCAATTTGCTGTTGAGGTTGAGACGTTTGAGCCTGAGCCAGAGAATACAGAGGAGAATGTCAACTATGTGTATGGAGCTGGGTATCAGGGTTAGAGATTCAGTAATCAGCAAAGCAACAAGCCTTACAGTGGGAACTCTTCAGGCTACACTCCTAAGCCTGATTTTCAGAAGCAGCAACAAGGGAGCAACTTCACAAGAACCTATGGGAACTCATCTTATCAGTCTCCTCCTCCACAGACTTCTTCTGAGAGTCGAATGGAAGCTATGCTAGAGCAACTTTTGCAAGGTCAGGAACAATTAACAGTGACATTCAATGGGAAGATTGATAATGTCTACAATGAGCTTACTGGGAGGATTGATGCATTGAATATTCATATTGAGAAGCTGGAGAATCAGGTTGCGCAGACTGCTGGGTCTGTTAAAAGGCAAGAGGGTTTTTTTCCTGGAAGAACTGAATCAAACCCCAAGCATGCTTGCAATGCCATATCAGTAAGAGATCAAGATGCTGGTGAAATTGTTTCTGCAGAAAAGGGAGAGAAATCGACGGAGATGTCAATTCCAAATGATGGTGTCGATCGACACCACCTGGGTGTAAATCAACACTCATCTCAGACAGAACCCGAAACTGCAAAATCTCAGGTTCCAGCTGTTGAGAGGGTGTACAAGCCTAAGGTCCCTTTTCCTAAGACATGAAGGTCCAAGCAGGAGATTGAAGATGCTAGATGGAAAGCTATGATGGATAAGGTGATGATTGAGATACCTTTGATTGATGTCGTAAAGCTTTCACCACCACTTAAGCGGTATGTGAAGAGAATGGTGTCCAATGGTTTGAGCCCTGAAGAAGGAGCACTGCTTACGAAGGATGTCAGTGCGTTTCTTTGGAACCAGCCTCCACAGAGGAAGAAAAAGAAGAAGCAAGAGGTATTTGTCTTAGAGAAAGTGAGTGCAATGATTCAGAGTAGGATTGCAAAAAAGTTACCAGATCCTGGAAGTTTTGTGTTAGATTGTTCTATCTTCACAGGAAGGTTTGCTCACTCACTTTGTGATCTTGGATCTAGCATCAACTTGATGCCACATTATGTTGCCCTAAGACTTGGGATGACAGATTTTAAGCCAACTCAGATATCTCTTATCTTAGCTGATTGATCTCGAAGAATTCCTGAAGGTGTTTTAGAGGATATTCCAATTAAGGTTGGAAATTTCATGATTCCCACTGACTTTCTGGTGCTGGAATATGACAAAGAGCCTAAAGATCCTCTCATCTTAGGAAGATCTTTCTTGGCTACAGCTGGTGTCATCATAGATGTGCAGAAGGGACATATAACACTGAATGTGGGAGGTTTGAGTATGAACTTTGAGATGGATAAGCTGAGGAGGGCTCCTACTATTGATGGACAGACTTTTTCTGTTGAGGAAGTTTCTGATATTCGAGCATCAAGCTCAGTGTCGATCGACACTGCTGCAGCATCGATCGACACTCCTCCATGACTGAGTCCAACCTTGTCCAAAACTGAAGGCTTGCAGAATGTTCTCTATGCTCCAAGTAAGAAAGCTGTTCCAAAGGAGAAACCTTCACATTCTACACTCTAGAGTCCTCAGGTAAGGCAAAGATATGCATCTTCTTCTCCCAAACCCCCTCCTATCATTAATAAGACCTTCAAAGGTACAAAAACTGTTCTGCAGTTAACCAAGCCACGAGATTATCGTAGAGCGCTTGTTTCTTCTGTTGATGATTGTGCAGGACATAAAAGAAGCAAACCCATCCCAAAATCCCACCCAGGTCCTGTTCCTCACATCCTTGGTAGACCTCATGCACCTAAAGCTTACACACCACCTAGGATGAACAGGACATTCTCTGGGAAGCATGCATTGTCATATTCTGCTCCACCCGATGCCTGAGCTTCAACACAATCAAGCTAATGACTGAAAACAAGCGCTTAGTGGGAGGCAACCCACTTCTAGGTTTTTCTTTTCCTTTGTCATTTTTCTTTTTGCATTGAGTCAGTTTTTGTTTGAAATTATGAATTGTCTATCTATCATGTTGCTTTTAACTTGTGTTTGAGTGTTTCTTAACAGAATAATCATCCAAGGATTGCTCCATCAACACAACTAACTGCAACTAACAAGGAGTTTCGGCCAACAAAACACCATTCGTGATGAGTGTCGATCGACACTGAAATGGTGTCGGTCGCCACCAGCTGGTAACCCGAAACCAGCTCATCTTTTCATTACAATTTTCAATTTATTTTTGTTTCTTTTAGCTTTCCTCTTACTTGAAAACACTGGGGACAATGTCATTTAAGTCTGGGGGAGGTTAGTACTAACTACTAACAGAGTATTTGTTCTTAGTGTGTCAAAACCGATTTTTTTTTGT
The DNA here is from genome assembly GCF_000633955.1 of Camelina sativa. Classification (NCBI taxonomy): domain Eukaryota; kingdom Viridiplantae; phylum Streptophyta; class Magnoliopsida; order Brassicales; family Brassicaceae; genus Camelina; species Camelina sativa. The sequence continues at coordinate 8,206,605 of NC_025700.1, forward strand.
TGAGTCAAATTTTTCAAAATTGTGTTGGGAATAATGATTTTTCTTTTTAGTGTATTGCTTTGACTGATTAATGCTGCAGATTGAATCCACTAATCCGAGTAATGAAAAATCCAATGGCTGACCAGTAAACCAGAGACATCTAAATTTCCAACTGAATCCATAAAAGCCTGAAGTAACTTCTGCACTTTTCTTTTTACCTCATCAAGAGCTTTGTTAAAAAAAAAGAGAATAAAAGATGAGATGATTTTGATCAGTTTAGAGAGGTAAGTAAATTACCTAGCCCTGGGATAAAAAACCGAACCAAAAAAACCGATCCGAGATTTTAGGTGTTCGGTTCGGTTTCGGTTATAAGAGTTGAACCGATCGATAGTAATTATTTTGGGTATTCGGTTATCGGTTATTTCGGTTCAGTTTGCCTGAACCGATCGGTTAACCCGAATAAAAACAAAACCCTAACTTCTTCTAATTCTAATCTAACCTAACCTAACCTAACCTAATTAGCCGCTCGATTCGACTCCTTCTTCTTAGTTCTTACTTCTTACCCTTGTTCGTCTTCTTCTTTTTCTTTCCCTCATTTGTCTTCTTATTCGTTCTATCTCTTCTATTTATTCTTCCTCCTCTTCGTTCTATCTCTTCTTCCTCTTCTTATAGATATCTTCTTTTTTCTTCGCTATGTCATTCGATCAGATCTGCAAGCTTCGCCTTTAAAGTTTTGCCGCCGATGTGTCTCCAACTCGTCGACTCGTCGGAGGAGACTCTTCTTTTCGTTGGAGAAAAAGCTCATTTTTTTTTAATTATTTTTTTCTTTTTCTTTTGTTAATGGGTCTAATATATTCAAGCCCAGTTTTTAAATTTAAACTGGTCCAACAATTTTGTTCTGATGCCCAATAGTTCTGTTTTTTACAAAAGTACTCGATAAAGAAAGACAAAAATCGGTTATTTCGGTTTCAATCCTCAAAACCGAAAATAAACCGAAAACCGAACTAACCAAACCAAATTTTATTTCGGTTAAATCCGGTAACATTTTTAAAAATCAAAATAAACCAAAAACCGAAATAACCGAACCGAATAAACCGAAGTCCTAGGGCTAATATTACCTGTGACCTCATTATTCTACTCTTGAGTCAAATGATCACACAAAGTTTGGAAGCGAGGGGTAGGTAAATTACCAATGACCCCATTATTCGCCTACACCTTTGGTTTAAAAAAAAAAGAAGTCAGTAAAAAAAAAACAGCAAAGCAAAGCTCAAAGGAGGATAAGAATAGAATAAGTCTGGGGAGAGGAAGAATACCACATGTTGTAAAAAGATATATCTTGCTTGTTATGGTATAGTACGGTAATGAGTCTAGAAGGTTCTTGACATTGATCAAATTCATGAGACCCACTGATGAAGGATTAATGGAGGAAGTAGTGGAATATGGTATGAATTTGGGATGCTATGAATGTCAACAGAGAAGTACATGGTGGTTCGATTTGGATTTATCTGCTAGGCATATGGATTATGGTTTGAATGATCATGGCATTACCTTAGAGAGAAAATGAGTTTCTGTGTTTTTAAACCTCTTTCACAGGTCTAAGCTTCTGTTTTGCTTGAGGGCAAGCAAAGACTAAGTCTGGGGGAGTTGATATATCATGGTTTTTACGGTTTTTAACCATGATATAAGTGTGTTTTTGAGTCTTTTCATTTGTTTCTAGGTTGTCTTTGAGTCTTTACAGGTTATCTAGGATTTTGGCACGGATCGAGCGAAATGGAGCAATTTGGATCGTTTTGGAGCATCTAATCAATGAAGTCAATTTGGAGTCTGATCAACTGACCAGTGCCGATCGAAACTGAAGGAGCATGGATCGACACCCAGTCCAAACCGACGAGAGAGCCAAAAATTGGAAGTTTTACAATTTTGCCCAAAGTTTTCCATAATTGCAACATAAGTCCCTGACGTGTTTTAGGACATATTTATAGTGTTTTTGGGTTTTGTAAACCCTTAAGTTTTATTTTTCCCTAGGAGAGAAAATTCATAACTCTTTTTTTCTTCTTCTTTAATCTCTAAATGCTATCTATTTTATTCATGATTTGTGTTCTTACAATTATGTCTGAGTAGATATGCTTGTTAGGTTTAGGGTTTCTCATTAGGGATTTCATGGATTATTAGATTAATTGATTGTTGGATTCATTATCTTTCTTGTTCTTCACCATATGTTGTTCTTAATGCTAGATCTTTGATTAGTCATCTGGATTTAGATCTTAGGATTATTAATTGATATGAGAATATAACTGATTTTCTTGACAAAAACCTTTGGTGAGCAAAATTACTTCTTGCAAAGAGATTTGATTTAGTAATTTTGTGAACTTATCTAAACTTGATTTTATTGCTGATTTTTAACCTAGAATTTTACAAAGAGATTTGGATTTTCTGGTTTTAAATTTAGATAATATTTGCAGTGAGAACTGATTTATTTTACAATTGTGTTTAGAGTTCAAGAACGGTGCTTCATTATTGAATCATGCTTGCTTAATTAATTGATCTGATTTTCCATGATTTCCTGAGAATTTCCCTAGGCCTAACGTTTAATCCTTCTGAATTTTACAACTCTTTTATTTTCTGTTTTATTTTGCTAATTAATTACAATATTTCTGTTTAGCATAATTAAAAGATTATTAAATCTATTGTGTGAATCTAGAGTTTATGTGGATTCGATCTCTACGTACTACACTGATCTCTTAATTTTAGAGAGTAGCTCTAGGGTAAATTTGAGCATATCAATCAGTTCTATGAAGCTCTCAGAAGATGCCGAGCATGTTTATCAAGATGGAAATCGCTACATCTCAATAATTCAGCAAAGAAACTCCAGGAGCTAAAGATTCAACTTTACAAAGAGTACAACTCTAATCCCATTGATCATCAGCATATTCGATCTTTGAAATCGGCTTTATTAAATGAATACAAGATGGAAGAGGAATACTGGAAAACTAAAAGCAGAGTCCAATGGCTTCAAGTAGGTGATCGGAATACCAGGTTTTTCCATGCTAAAACCAAGCAAAGACGAAGCTATAACAGGATCAATGCTATCACAGATGAAAGTGGGACAGTGTGGACATCAGAAGAAGGTATTCATAAGGTTATCATCAATTATTTTACTACTCTTTATCAGTCTAAAGATAAGGGCATCCATGAAAGTGTGTTTAAGCTTATTAAACCAAGAGTCTCCAATGAAATGAATGAAGCTCTTATAAAACCTATTATAGAAGAAGAGTTATACCAGGCTGTTCATCACATGGCAAGAGAAAAAACCCCTGGACCTGATGGCTTTAACCCAGGATTTTTCTAAAATCATTGGTCCACAATAAGATTAGGTGTGTATGCTTTTGCCAAGTCTTTCTTTGAGAATTGCACGCTGGACCCTAAAATGAATTATACTCATATTTGTTTGATACCAAAAGTAGGCCAGCCCACTGAAGTAAAAGACTTTAGACCTATTAGTCTTGCCAATGTTGCTTAGAAAGTTTTGTCTAAAGTCTTAGCCGACAGGCTCAAACCTTGGTTGAATCATATTATTTCAACCAACCAGTCTGCTTTTATTCCAAGGAGACTGATTACTGACAACATTCTCATTGCACATGAACTACTCCATTCTCTCCATACTAAAAAAATTAGCTTAACCTTTCATTGCTGCAAAGTTGGATATTAGTAAAGCATTTGATAAAGTTGAATGGTCTTTCATTGAGGTAGTGATGAAGCAGATGGGTTTCTCTAGTATATGGTGTAATTGGATCATGAAGTGCATTACCACTGTTTCATATTCTGTGCTAATCAACGGTTTACCAGTCGGACATATTACACCCCAAAGAGGTATTAGACAGGGAGATGAGGTAAGAGCAAAAGACATGTCATTTTTGACATTATATATTGCAAAAACAGACCAATAGACAAACCCCAAAAAAGTAAAATAAAAAAACAGGACACTAGTCTACACAATGATCTTTCTACATATCATCTTCTTCTCCAAGCTTGTAGGAACTGAAATGCTCCACCTTGAACGTCCACTCGCCTTTCACAGCATCATAGGACACAAACTTAGCTCCCTGTTCCTCAGCTTTCCTCTTCAGCATTTCCTTGTACTTGTCCAATCTCGCGCCTTCCTTCACTTGCGTACCGGTCTTCTTGTCCATACATTTTATGTTCAGCAAAGTTACAACGGCGGGCTTATTCAGTCCTTGACCCACAGGAGGTTTCTTGCTCTCGTCCATGTACACATTCACTTCTCGGTTTTTGAACTGAACCACCATTTCCAGGTCGAGTTTACACACATCCGTCTCTCCCAGAAACTTTATACTCCCGTAACCGTGTCTCCCAACAACAAAGTCCTTTACCCGCTTGCAATGACCCGGATCAACCCTTTCTTTTGTAGCCAGTTCTTGGATCCGAGGCTCTGTGAAATATTCAGCGTGGTGCAGCTTCGGCATCAATGTCTCGATATCTGTTCCGCTTGGTGAACTGTGTGAACCGTTTTTGTCGCCTCCGTGATTTTCATGTGTTCCGTTCGGTTTCTGATTGGCTTTAACCGGAGGAGCCTCACAAGTTTCACCGTTATTCTTATCTGCAGATATTGATAGTAGAATCAGAGAATGGTCCTCACATTGCACAAACGTAATCACTATTTCGTTACAAATTCATATTTTAAATACTCACTCTCATGGTTGGCCCCATTAGTAACCCCATTTGACTTATTACCTCAAATGTAAAAAGTGTCAGATATGATCAAATTCAGCCACTTTATTAAATATTGAAGCAGGTCGACACTATTGGAGCCATGTCTAGAAAAAAGGAACTATTTGGGACAATAGAAAGCCTCCTTTGCAAATGAAAATGCCAATCAATGTTAAAAGCAAGCTTACCATTCTCCTGCAGTGGGGCCGGGCCATCCTTTCGATGTTCTGATTTTACCCTTTCAACTGGGCGTATAAATAAAGCTCTAGGGTTTTCCCTTGGAATGAAAAGGGCATCAGCCTTTGGTGTACTGGAATTCTCTTCATCGCTGAAGAATGGAACCTGAAATAAACATTGAAGAAACAAACAGGTAGAAAGAGCCTCAGTAACAAAATTAAAGACTGAGCTATTAAAGACCAAGCCAAAATTAAGAAAACAGAAAACATGCCTTTGGACCATCATCACCAGGACGGTACTTCCTTGTAGGTAGCCTGACCCGCCTTTGTAAAAGGTGTCGAGAAGTCAGGAGTGGAGATACTCTTACATGAGCAGGCTTATCAACGACCTGAGAAGAAAGGAAAATATATATGGGTTAATAACATGGAGTAGTCATTTGTTTCTGTCATAACATCGTATCTATGTGAGCAATGACAAACTTCAAGATGCTATGCAGAGGAATTCAATGCCTAGCAACAGAATTTTATGTGCTTCAAATTTGGAAAGAAGTTATGAAGAAAAACGTTGGTGTGTACGTATTGAAAAAGGCAGTATACTTACAGGCATGCTGGAGATTCCATACTGAATGGAAGGTGAATTCCTACCATGACCAATTGAAACCTGAGGCAAAGCAGGAAGCGTTCCAAATGGGTTTGTAACAGGAGTTGGTTGCATAATAGCAGAGTTACCGAACGCAGGCCTGTCAAAACAAAAAAAAAAAGAATGAAACACTGATGTTAATAGATTATCTAAAAGGAAAATTAGAGTCGGAAACACTGATGTCAGAGAGACCATACACTTGCTTAAAGTTGCTTTGGCTCAAATTTCCCGTTCCACCTGTAACGCCAGATGTATAAGCTTCAGAACATAAACATACAGGACTTAGCTTATAGTATTCAAGATTATAATATTAAGGATGCTTTGATTGATTGACATACCTGTTTGGGTTTGAGCAAAGTTGTTGAAACTAAAAGCACCTGATGGTTGAGTTGGCTGAACTGATTGGTAAGGTGTCGAAAGAGCAGGCTGCAAAAATAAAGCCAATATTATAAATCCCTACATAACTCAAAAGGCAGAGAAAGAGATATCAACTCTGAAGTGAACTGGCATTTAAATAAGTTAAAAAAGAAACTCACCGTTGTTTGACCATAGGGAGAGATGCTTGTAGTGAAGGATTTAGAGCTTGAAAACAGATTTGCGGAGCCAGTGGAAGGTGTACTGAAAATGTTACTCTGTCCATTTGCAGGATTGGTATTCTGTCCATTCACAGAACTAGTCTGTTGAAATGTAGGAGTGGTATTCAGTCCAAACGCAGAACTAGTCTGTTGAAATGTAGGAGTAGTACTCTGTCCAAATAAAGGGTTTGAACCGAACAGCGGAGATGACTGACTGTTGTTATTATTTCCACCCATGCTAAATGCTGAATTTGACCCATGTGCAGGGGCTGAACCAAATGGCTGCTGTGTGCTTGTTGCAAAACTAGGGGATGATCCAAAAACGGATGTGGCATTTGATGCAGTTGACCCAAACATGGATGGGCTAGTGGGTTGACCAAAGGATGGGGTAGTGGGTTGACCAAAGGATGGGGTAGTGGGTTGACCAAAGGTGGGGGTAGTGGGTTGACCAAAGGGAGAGGGAAAATTTGGGGTAGTTGTTAAAGTCTTCTGTGCAAAAGGGTTTGTTGGATTTGTNGACCTATTAGTCTTGCCAATGTTGCTTAGAAAGTTTTGTCTAAAGTCTTAGCCGACAGGCTCAAACCTTGGTTGAATCATATTATTTCAACCAACCAGTCTGCTTTTATTCCAAGGAGACTGATTACTGACAACATTCTCATTGCACATGAACTACTCCATTCTCTCCATACTAAAAAAATTAGCTTAACCTTTCATTGCTGCAAAGTTGGATATTAGTAAAGCATTTGATAAAGTTGAATGGTCTTTCATTGAGGTAGTGATGAAGCAGATGGGTTTCTCTAGTATATGGTGTAATTGGATCATGAAGTGCATTACCACTGTTTCATATTCTGTGCTAATCAACGGTTTACCAGTCGGACATATTACACCCCAAAGAGGTATTAGACAGGGAGATGAGGTAAGAGCAAAAGACATGTCATTTTTGACATTATATATTGCAAAAACAGACCAATAGACAAACCCCAAAAAAGTAAAATAAAAAAACAGGACACTAGTCTACACAATGATCTTTCTACATATCATCTTCTTCTCCAAGCTTGTAGGAACTGAAATGCTCCACCTTGAACGTCCACTCGCCTTTCACAGCATCATAGGACACAAACTTAGCTCCCTGTTCCTCAGCTTTCCTCTTCAGCATTTCCTTGTACTTGTCCAATCTCGCGCCTTCCTTCACTTGCGTACCGGTCTTCTTGTCCATACATTTTATGTTCAGCAAAGTTACAACGGCGGGCTTATTCAGTCCTTGACCCACAGGAGGTTTCTTGCTCTCGTCCATGTACACATTCACTTCTCGGTTTTTGAACTGAACCACCATTTCCAGGTCGAGTTTACACACATCCGTCTCTCCCAGAAACTTTATACTCCCGTAACCGTGTCTCCCAACAACAAAGTCCTTTACCCGCTTGCAATGACCCGGATCAACCCTTTCTTTTGTAGCCAGTTCTTGGATCCGAGGCTCTGTGAAATATTCAGCGTGGTGCAGCTTCGGCATCAATGTCTCGATATCTGTTCCGCTTGGTGAACTGTGTGAACCGTTTTTGTCGCCTCCGTGATTTTCATGTGTTCCGTTCGGTTTCTGATTGGCTTTAACCGGAGGAGCCTCACAAGTTTCACCGTTATTCTTATCTGCAGATATTGATAGTAGAATCAGAGAATGGTCCTCACATTGCACAAACGTAATCACTATTTCGTTACAAATTCATATTTTAAATACTCACTCTCATGGTTGGCCCCATTAGTAACCCCATTTGACTTATTACCTCAAATGTAAAAAGTGTCAGATATGATCAAATTCAGCCACTTTATTAAATATTGAAGCAGGTCGACACTATTGGAGCCATGTCTAGAAAAAAGGAACTATTTGGGACAATAGAAAGCCTCCTTTGCAAATGAAAATGCCAATCAATGTTAAAAGCAAGCTTACCATTCTCCTGCAGTGGGGCCGGGCCATCCTTTCGATGTTCTGATTTTACCCTTTCAACTGGGCGTATAAATAAAGCTCTAGGGTTTTCCCTTGGAATGAAAAGGGCATCAGCCTTTGGTGTACTGGAATTCTCTTCATCGCTGAAGAATGGAACCTGAAATAAACATTGAAGAAACAAACAGGTAGAAAGAGCCTCAGTAACAAAATTAAAGACTGAGCTATTAAAGACCAAGCCAAAATTAAGAAAACAGAAAACATGCCTTTGGACCATCATCACCAGGACGGTACTTCCTTGTAGGTAGCCTGACCCGCCTTTGTAAAAGGTGTCGAGAAGTCAGGAGTGGAGATACTCTTACATGAGCAGGCTTATCAACGACCTGAGAAGAAAGGAAAATATATATGGGTTAATAACATGGAGTAGTCATTTGTTTCTGTCATAACATCGTATCTATGTGAGCAATGACAAACTTCAAGATGCTATGCAGAGGAATTCAATGCCTAGCAACAGAATTTTATGTGCTTCAAATTTGGAAAGAAGTTATGAAGAAAAACGTTGGTGTGTACGTATTGAAAAAGGCAGTATACTTACAGGCATGCTGGAGATTCCATACTGAATGGAAGGTGAATTCCTACCATGACCAATTGAAACCTGAGGCAAAGCAGGAAGCGTTCCAAATGGGTTTGTAACAGGAGTTGGTTGCATAATAGCAGAGTTACCGAACGCAGGCCTGTCAAAACAAAAAAAAAAAGAATGAAACACTGATGTTAATAGATTATCTAAAAGGAAAATTAGAGTCGGAAACACTGATGTCAGAGAGACCATACACTTGCTTAAAGTTGCTTTGGCTCAAATTTCCCGTTCCACCTGTAACGCCAGATGTATAAGCTTCAGAACATAAACATACAGGACTTAGCTTATAGTATTCAAGATTATAATATTAAGGATGCTTTGATTGATTGACATACCTGTTTGGGTTTGAGCAAAGTTGTTGAAACTAAAAGCACCTGATGGTTGAGTTGGCTGAACTGATTGGTAAGGTGTCGAAAGAGCAGGCTGCAAAAATAAAGCCAATATTATAAATCCCTACATAACTCAAAAGGCAGAGAAAGAGATATCAACTCTGAAGTGAACTGGCATTTAAATAAGTTAAAAAAGAAACTCACCGTTGTTTGACCATAGGGAGAGATGCTTGTAGTGAAGGATTTAGAGCTTGAAAACAGATTTGCGGAGCCAGTGGAAGGTGTACTGAAAATGTTACTCTGTCCATTTGCAGGATTGGTATTCTGTCCATTCACAGAACTAGTCTGTTGAAATGTAGGAGTGGTATTCAGTCCAAACGCAGAACTAGTCTGTTGAAATGTAGGAGTAGTACTCTGTCCAAATAAAGGGTTTGAACCGAACAGCGGAGATGACTGACTGTTGTTATTATTTCCACCCATGCTAAATGCTGAATTTGACCCATGTGCAGGGGCTGAACCAAATGGCTGCTGTGTGCTTGTTGCAAAACTAGGGGATGATCCAAAAACGGATGTGGCATTTGATGCAGTTGACCCAAACATGGATGGGCTAGTGGGTTGACCAAAGGATGGGGTAGTGGGTTGACCAAAGGATGGGGTAGTGGGTTGACCAAAGGTGGGGGTAGTGGGTTGACCAAAGGGAGAGGGAAAATTTGGGGTAGTTGTTAAAGTCTTCTGTGCAAAAGGGTTTGTTGGATTTGTAGATGTCTGGCCAAACGTTGGTGAAGGAGAGAATACACTTGGCTGAGAAGTTGTTACACCGAATCCAGCACCTCCAGGAGATTGACCAGGAGGACGTTGTCCACCTGAAAATTAAACAAGAAGAGAATCAATATTTTGGTAAATAAAGCCCAAACATCTAACCTTAAGCCAACGCATAACATGGATTTGTCTGCCATATGACCTTTATCTCCTCGCTGGTAGTCCTCCCACCTAAGCTCCTCCTGGTTTTTTTCTTTGTATACAGGCATGGCAGATATAGATTGTAGCCTCCCAGGGTTACTACCAGTGCCTGACTCTACCTCAGTTGTAGGTGCATAAGGCATGACCCTACTACCCCCTTGTTGACCCCCGCTAGTTGTTTGACCCCCAAATATTGGGGTCGAAGCCTGTGCACCTGCAAAACAAAACATGTGAACATAATTAGTTACCATTTAATGGGTGGGAACGTTCACTTCTAATCTGTAATTGAATAGGAATAGCTGGAGAACCTTGGGCTCCAAAGGGAGATTGTGTAGAGCTAAAGGCACTGCTACCAAATGCTGAGGTAGACTGTCCAAAGGATGGGGAAGAGCCAAAACTAAAAGATGGGGTACTTGATGCACCAAACGCAGGAGTGCTTGATGCACCAAAGGCAGGAGTGCTTGATGCGCCAAACCCAGGTGTGCCTGTGGCTCCAAACGCGGAAGTGTTTGAGGCGCCAAATGCGGAAGTGTTTGAGGCACCAAAGGCAGGCGTGCTAGAGGCACCAAAGGCAGGAGTGCTAGAGGCACCAAAGGCAGGCGTGCTAGAGGCACCAAAGGCAGGCGTGCTAGAGGCACCAAAAGGTGAAGATGAACCAAAAGAGCTGTTTCCAAAGGCAGGCTGTGATTGCTGTGGGGTGCTTCCGAAAGGACTTGACTGAGGCGTTGAGAGGCCAAAAGACTTTTGACCAAACGTAGAAGTGCCTGTAAGAAAAAATTGATCAGTGTTCGTAAGAAAAG
>NC_025700.1:8223687-8246140 GCF_000633955.1 Camelina sativa
AGAGCTTGAAAACAGATTTGCGGAGCCAGTGGAAGGTGTACTGAAAATGTTACTCTGTCCATTTGCAGGATTGGTATTCTGTCCATTCACAGAACTAGTCTGTTGAAATGTAGGAGTGGTATTCAGTCCAAACGCAGAACTAGTCTGTTGAAATGTAGGAGTAGTACTCTGTCCAAATAAAGGGTTTGAACCGAACAGCGGAGATGACTGACTGTTGTTATTATTTCCACCCATGCTAAATGCTGAATTTGACCCATGTGCAGGGGCTGAACCAAATGGCTGCTGTGTGCTTGTTGCAAAACTAGGGGATGATCCAAAAACGGATGTGGCATTTGATGCAGTTGACCCAAACATGGATGGGCTAGTGGGTTGACCAAAGGATGGGGTAGTGGGTTGACCAAAGGATGGGGTAGTGGGTTGACCAAAGGTGGGGGTAGTGGGTTGACCAAAGGGAGAGGGAAAATTTGGGGTAGTTGTTAAAGTCTTCTGTGCAAAAGGGTTTGTTGGATTTGTAGATGTCTGGCCAAACGTTGGTGAAGGAGAGAATACACTTGGCTGAGAAGTTGTTACACCGAATCCAGCACCTCCAGGAGATTGACCAGGAGGACGTTGTCCACCTGAAAATTAAACAAGAAGAGAATCAATATTTTGGTAAATAAAGCCCAAACATCTAACCTTAAGCCAACGCATAACATGGATTTGTCTGCCATATGACCTTTATCTCCTCGCTGGTAGTCCTCCCACCTAAGCTCCTCCTGGTTTTTTTCTTTGTATACAGGCATGGCAGATATAGATTGTAGCCTCCCAGGGTTACTACCAGTGCCTGACTCTACCTCAGTTGTAGGTGCATAAGGCATGACCCTACTACCCCCTTGTTGACCCCCGCTAGTTGTTTGACCCCCAAATATTGGGGTCGAAGCCTGTGCACCTGCAAAACAAAACATGTGAACATAATTAGTTACCATTTAATGGGTGGGAACGTTCACTTCTAATCTGTAATTGAATAGGAATAGCTGGAGAACCTTGGGCTCCAAAGGGAGATTGTGTAGAGCTAAAGGCACTGCTACCAAATGCTGAGGTAGACTGTCCAAAGGATGGGGAAGAGCCAAAACTAAAAGATGGGGTACTTGATGCACCAAACGCAGGAGTGCTTGATGCACCAAAGGCAGGAGTGCTTGATGCGCCAAACCCAGGTGTGCCTGTGGCTCCAAACGCGGAAGTGTTTGAGGCGCCAAATGCGGAAGTGTTTGAGGCACCAAAGGCAGGCGTGCTAGAGGCACCAAAGGCAGGAGTGCTAGAGGCACCAAAGGCAGGCGTGCTAGAGGCACCAAAGGCAGGCGTGCTAGAGGCACCAAAAGGTGAAGATGAACCAAAAGAGCTGTTTCCAAAGGCAGGCTGTGATTGCTGTGGGGTGCTTCCGAAAGGACTTGACTGAGGCGTTGAGAGGCCAAAAGACTTTTGACCAAACGTAGAAGTGCCTGTAAGAAAAAATTGATCAGTGTTCGTAAGAAAAGACGCATAAAAGAGATATATCAGAAGACTAATGATAACCTGGAACCTAAAGAAAACAAACAAACTAGACCAAATCAGGAGCTAGTACTGTCACGAAGAAAACCCAAAAGACTACTAATTTTGGAAGTAGTAAGAAATCTTTTGAAAAATAAAACTTGAAATTGCTACCCAGAAACTAACAGGCAATCAAACGCTTGACGAAATCAGAAACCAGAAACCGGTAGCAAAAGTATGTGTTTACAATTTAAGTCCGATTGAGAGAAGGTAGATCCTATTCCATTAGGGCTATCAATGTACCAACCACAAGATATGAGCATATATACTGGTAAAGCACTAAATCAAAGAAATGATTGACAAAACCCACACAGTAAAATACATAAAAGGTACTTACCACCAAAAGGTGAAGTTGAACTACCAAATGCAGGAGCAGAAGATGCTCCAAAAGCCGGAGTAGAGCTCCCAAACGCTTGTGATGAAGCACCAAAAGGGGAAGAAGAAGTTTGAGGTGCACCAAACACGCCGGTTGAAGTGCCCCCAAACATGGAACTCCCTGTCTGTGCGCCAAAAGGAGTAGAATTACCAAAAGGCTTCACAGCAAAAGGATTATTGCTCGGGTTATTGGTCTGCCCAAACAAAGATTGAGTTTGGGTCCCAAATGGATTGTTGTTAGATGACTGTCCAAAAGCTGTAAAACATATTAAACGGGTCAGGTTAGCATAGCAAAAACTATAAACATCCAAAATTTGATTAAGAAAAACAAAGGAAATATCCGTGCAAACCCCATAGTTAACAAAGAATAAGGTAAGGAGCACTTACGATTAGAAGAACCAAACATCTTTCTTTATATATTCACGAAACCGGGCTTAGCCAAACGAACTGTTCCTTCTACCCTGTTACAACAAAGCACGAAGATGTCAAGAACAGTTATACGAAGAACAAAAGGCAAACACAAAATTCCGAAACATGAACATACGAATTTTACACTAATTAACCACACAAATAGTCGTAATCAGATCGACATTGAACAAGGCAACAGCACAACTTGTGTAATTCATAACCAGGAATCATCAAAACCAACACTAATCGTACCTATGAATCCGATGGAAACCAATCTAACTAAGACTAAACTACGTTTTATGAACGTCACAACAAGACAGAGAACCGGAGATTCCCGTACCCGTTCGTCAGATGTCGTCAAAAATTAGGGTTCAGGCGTGAAGAAACAGCCGAAACTGATAACGGAAACGATTGTAGTTCGACGTCGTATTATAAAAGAGGATTTGAAGAATGTTATACCTGAAGGATGAAGCACGATATGGAGTCGAAGGAGAACGAGGATAGAGAGAAGCAGAGAGACCTCGCCGGAATTATAAAAAAACCTAAAAAAGTTTTAACGTATGGGGGAATGAGAAGGAGGGAGGGCTAGCTAAGTATATAAACAGAGAGTTTCTGCGTTGTATTCAAGTCAGTGTAGCGTCGGAGAGACGCTCGGTTTATTTATTAACTGGGATTGATTGCCCGGTTCGACCGACTCGCGTTGTTCAAGTCAATTTGTACTATGTAGCGTCTTTCTAACGCTCGGTTTTTGAACCGGGATTGATTTTTTCGGTTCGACCGACGTTAATCATGGTTCATTTCTCTCGGTTCGCTCACTTGAATTTTTTTTTTTTTTTTCTGTTTCTTTATTTTTTTGTTTTTTTTTGTTTTTTTACTGTCTTTTTACGTATTTCCAATTTTATTTTCTTCTTTAGCGTCAACTTTTTTAACCTTTTTAAAACTAAATATGACATTTGAAAGAACACCAGCATGAAATTCAATATTTTATTAGTTTTCTAAAAATTTTAATTAATTGAAATCAAAATATGTAGTCTACTCTCTATGTCTATGATAACACAAAAACAAATAAGGTTGTTCATAATTGTGTATGGTTATTTTACTTCATTTTTCTTTTTCCTTTTTATTTTTCTTGTTTCAATATTTCTTCATTGCTCATTCCATTATGATGAACACAAAACACTAGTCGTAGCCTCGTAGGCAACTTCTGAAGTGCTGTCATGTTTTGGAATGATGTATTTTATACACTCATCCCTTTCATTATTGTGTTCTTCAAACGGAAAAAGCTCTTAGATTTTGTGTTCTTGAGTAACAAAAGAAGAAAAGAAGAAAAGAAGAAAAGAAGAAAACAGAAAACACAGTTTTGTGTTCACTATCATAGAAATTCTTGACTAAGAGCTAACTGATGATAATTCATGTAATCAATTCCATTTAACTGGACGCAACACAGTATTTGCTCTGGTAGTTCCTCCGGTTTATTCCCCTGAAAACAAGATTTTACAGTTAATAACCATAGCAATTTGACACAAAATTCGTCGAAGTAGCAAAACCATTACCTGAATTGTGAGTCCAACATCAAGAACACAGTGCTTGAGCCTGTCTAAAAATGCTTCGAATCCTTTACGCGATATATAACTGAATCTATGCATATCGATATCAATCTCAAAGTAATTTTCACCCTACAAGTTCAAAAATTTAGAGCTAAGTAAGCAGGTTTCAATAGTACTTGTATTTGTTAGGATACTTGTGACATACCGAGTAGAACTCGTGCTGTGGTCGTGAAAGCACAGGTTTTTCGTTATAAGCATTCATGAGTTTTTTCTCTGCACCGTTCAACTGGAGATCATCTACATTTGCAACACGTCCCAATATCTTTAACCGTTCCCTAAAGGGTACATTTGTATCCATAGTAAAGCCTTTAACTTTCTCAACCTCATCATCTATTAATCTCTGCATATATCCAAAGACAAAGCGATTCAAAAATGTGTTTTCAACAGAAGAGAACAGAACAAAGAAAACAGAATCATGAGGAGGAAGCTTAAGTTTACCTGAATGCTTTCTTGGAAATGAGGTGGAAGCTCCTTTAAATAATTATCCGAAAGTTTAAAGTATAAAACAAAATTCATTCCTTCTCCATCAGTTTCACCTTGAAAGATAGCAGCTGGATACAATGGAATCTATGATTCCAATAGCAACATCATCACTAAACTGAAACACCAGAGACAATGCAAAAGATCAACGATTTAACTAGACAACATACCTGAACATTTACAACAAGTATTGATGGGAGCTTGGTGGAGGTGGTACTAACAACAGGAAGCTCCACGAATTGTGCTATATGGTTTATTTTACGTTGAGATAAAAATACATCGACACCAAATGGATTATATGCAGCATAGTTTGGTGCAAACTCTTTCTTCTTTTCTCTACCAAAGAACGAAATATCATTTAAGAGTTAGTAACAGAACATATGATTAGGTACTCGAAACAACAAGCTTCTCCCTGTATGGTTTACCTGAAATAAGTTTTGCCACGAACCCGGAAACTACCAGGCTCAATGATTGACCAGCAATCAAACATTTTCTTTTCGAGTGGACAAAATGGAACCTGAGAACCCGCCATTGGTCTCTGCAACTGCATCTTTGTAGAAACTGAAACATAGTAAAGAACAAAGTAAGTTATTGGTGGAATCTCTTCAGTTCATATACAGTGAAACCACAATTGAAACTTACATAAAGGACCAGTAGGGTGTCCTTCTCTCCACCTGAAAGATAGTTTAAGGGCAGCTTTTTTCCTCGTACTTGGAGGGCTAGAGCTTAAAGACCTTCTCTTTTCAATAGAAGGAACAGTCGAATGAAGACAAGGTAAGCAATTGCTTGGAAGAATCCCGCAGTTTTCCAATAATCCTTGATCTTTTCTAGAGCTATCATCAGCATTTGAAGATATCTCGTCGATGAAAACAGGCTGCTTAGTGTCTGTCAAAGCACTCTCTGACTTCGATTGTGAGATAACATCATCTACGGTTGAGTGAGAGTTGGAAGTTTTGGGACCATCGCTTAGAGAATTCCTTGCAGAACCGCCAAGGTTTGAGTCTTTAACAGATGACATACTCGATACTGAGATACGCTCACCTCCGTTTACTGACAACATATCTGAAACAAAACGTCGCAAACAATGATGAAATGAACGTGATACATAGATCATAGGAAGAAACAAAAAGGGGTGTTTTAAAGAAGCTTTTGTTATAATACCTTCCTGAACACTGTGAAAATCATCATCACAGTCGGTTTCAAAGGCGAGGTTGGAATCAAACCATGCTTCATCAACGCTTGCTGTTTCATAAATGAGACTTAAGTCAGGTAAAATATATACAACTCTAGTAGAGACTCAAGAACTCAGCTAAAGTGACAGTGTCATGTAAACAAAATGTTAATCCTCACAATTCAGTGCTCATCAAAGATGTTTAACCATTTAGAGAAAGATTCACTCTTTTGAGTAATAAACCGTAAAGTATAAACCAAATCCCTTTCTCAACATACAAATCACAAAACTGTAAGCTAATCTAACAACACTAAAACAACAATCTAATCCCTAATTACCCAAAACAACACACTCAACAACCAAAAGACATAACATTTCGAATACAATCAATCAAAAAGCTTAACAAACCTTGAGAGATACACAAGAAAGACAAAACCCACGAAGCCAAATCGATCATAAACACACAGAACAAAGACCAAAACCAAACAAATCAATAGAAATGCAGAGAGAGAAACAAAAGATTGGTTTTTATTTTTAATTGAATTGAGAGAGATTAGAGACCTCTGAAAGTGGGATTAGAGAAAGAACGATCGTGATTATCGAAAGATCCGTCAGATAAGCGAGAAGAAGACACAACTCTCTTCTTCTGAATCTTTCGTCTTGTCCGAGTCTTTCTCCTCTTGCTTGACCTTATTTTACCACCTACACAGCTCTTAGGCGTTGACACGCAACCTCCCATCTCTCTCTCTCTCTTCTTCTCTGATCACAAAATCAACATATACGATCTCTCTCTCTAAACCCAGAACTTGAACAGAGAGAGAGAAAGATAAAGCTGGTTCCTTTTAGCTCTTTGTAGAGAGAGAAAGAAAAAATATGTTTCCTTTTACTTCTCTCTCTCTTCCTCTCCTGATCAGAAATCAGATAGAATCTGCCAGACACGATCTTCAAATCCACTTACTGGCCAACAAAGAAAAAAAAACTTAAAAAGAGAAGAGAAAAATGGTAAATGAGACACAGACAACTAGACAAACAATTTGGTGAAGACGAAGTTTTTTTTTCTGTACTTCGAAACCAAATTTAAAAAAATGTAAATTTTCTGATTGGTTAAAAATATATTTTGGGATTTGTGAAGTCAATGAGACAAAAAAATTGGGAAAAATTATCAAAAGACATGTTGTTAAAAGAAATATATATCAATAGTTATCATCGCATATACGGTGAGTTAACGGCATCTTACAATAAGCAATTATGGTTCACTAAATTTTAGATTTTTACGATTGAAGCAACAACCACATTGGACTTATCGTGTTTAACGTTTTGTAATCATCTGTAATTAGTAAATTACGTACTATATTATATATGCTTCGTGTGATGGAGAATGAGAATATATTTTAAATATAAATTATAATCACAAGTGGTTGATAGATCAAATATTTATTAGTTATTAGAATCTAATTTGGATTTTTTTTAGTATAGTTAAAAGATGTAATAGTTTACATCTCACAATATTATTTTAATTTTCGCTTTTAAAATAATTTTGTTTTACTGGATTTCCAAGACCATTGCCTATTTACTTCTCAACGACATCATATACTATTTTTAATTGAGATATATAAAATTTTGATCATTGGTTATTCAACTCTTTTGTATGTATTTTAATTAACAAAACAATTCAACCAACAACACAAAAATGAAAATAAAATCAATTATCGAAAATGTATTTTGCGAAGATAAAAACCTTAAAGAAACAAGTTATTAATAGGTAGATGACTCGAAAAAAACTAAAGATTGATTTTAACTAAAACTAAAGATTGTTTTTTCAAACTTTTATTATGAGGTTCGTAATCATATATTATCTTTGACTTCTTCTTCTTGGTTCCAAAAATAAAACCATATATATATATATATTTTAAGAAATTTTGAGGTAACAAAAAGCTTCATGTAATCATATTTCCATCGTACAATACATTGTATTTGTCTATATCATTTTGTAAGCAGAGTATGGCCATCTAAAATTAGACGTGTCAGATTTAGTGGCGTGTGACATTATTTTCACATCACACATCGACATGTTGTCTTGTCTTTTTTATTAAACTATACAAATCGACAATAATTAGATGTGAAGATGTGCCTGCTTGTGATTTTTTTTACCAAACAAAACAAATTTGTCTGTGAATAATTTGCAGTTGTCCAAAAATAAGACATCTTCCTTAGACCATGGCCATTACAGCAACTCTGTTAAGTTGCTTAAATATAAACAAATTATATTATTTATTCTAAACTAATTAAAGCAACACATTTAGAACTTAAATAAAACTATGCTTCCACTAGAGTAACTCAAATAGGTTGCTGAATCATTACAATAATAATTTTTAAACAATTATTTCTTAATTAACAAATTTTAATATTCTAAAATGACAAAACAATGATTTCAATTAATATTTTACATAATTTGGAAATGTTAAACATATATTACATAAACAAAAAAAAACGCTTGAGAGGTGTGGCAATCATCGTAACCGTTTCCAATCTGACCAGGGTGGTTCATGATGATAATTTGGTTACCTTGTTACAACAGCAGATCATCTGCTTGACACCAAGGTGAAAGCAAGGAGAGCGTGCTCACGGGTCTGACCATCCTTGGAGATACCAGCCTCAAAACCACCAGTGGTGGAGTCAATGACAAGGACAGCACAATCAGCCTGGGAAGTACCGGTAATCATGTTCTTGATGAAATCACGGTGACCAGGAGCATCAATGACTGTGCAATAGTACTTGGTGGTCTCGAACTTCCAAAGGGCAATGTCGATGGTGATACCACGCTCTCTTTCAGCAAAACCTGCAACAAACCTGCAACAATACTTTAAGCTCTATGTGTTGGTTCTTTCCCATAGAGCTTACCTTGTCCTGTTTCTGCCATTTTCTTGAGAAAAGCCTGCAACAAAAATAGGAAGAAAAAGAACACAATCGAAACACAAGCTATAAGTACCAAACCAATCTCAAATCCAGATTAAACATTCTTCTTCTTCATTCCGACACAGAACTCATGCTTGATTATTTATGAACTCAATCAATTCTTATATAAAAATGCACCAACAATCGATCAATGTCTCTGCTGGTAGGATCCTTTACAAACCTAAACCAACAAAACAGAAACCACAATCGTAGGATCCTTTACAACCTAAACCAACAAAACAGAAACCACACTTATACATATACTAACCAACTATATATTGCTACATTATCCAAAGATCACTATCGAAGAACTCTCCTATGCAATTGATATGGAGCCAAATGGTTCTAGTTTTCAAAACTGGAGTCTTACAAACTTATGAGTGAAAGGAGAAGGCATCAAGATGATTACCTCCATAGCAAGAGCACTGAACAGAAGCAAAGTTGCCAAAAGCTGCAGAGAAATCAGGACACTATCATTCCAGTTGACTTTCTATACCCATTGTGATATAATAAGGACATCTGCAAAATACAAATATAACAAGCCAACAACGTCAGGTACTATCTGAAAAACAAGAAACAAATATGTTGAAAGAGCAAAGCAAAATGGTGATAAGGAAGCTACAAACAGAATGAGGTCTGACCAGATTAGTGCACAACGGTTTCGTTGTTATGTCTAAATAGTAATAATCATAAGGAAGAAAAAAAAACACAGACATTCAAATCCTAAACAATTCCATATAAAACAAGTTGAATGAATATGTAACAATAACAACACAACAAACACAATTAGCTTTTGTTACCTTTTAAATTTTGATCATTATCTCAGGAGAAGAGAGCCCTTACGTACACCTTCAAGAAGCACGATTGAAGTTAACAAGAGTTAGTACCCGTTCACCTTTTTCCAGGCTCCATACGTACACCTTCAAGAAGCTCCTGCGAAATACTTTAATCATTCGCAACAAAACAGCAAACAAACCTGTTGGATCGACATCTTTGGCGAGCTTAATTGCATCCGATGTGGCTATTATGTCTTGGTTAGCAGGGGATATAGCTAATATGATACAATTGGGCTGGAAACAAACAGAACTAAACAATTTAGAACCAGAAGATGCATCCAACGATTATAAACAGAAAGCATAATATAGCTGCAGAAACAATACATCTTCCTCAAAACCAAAGCTCCTTGCTCAAAAATAAAGCTTCTTCCTCAAAACCAAAGCTTTTATTAACAAACACATAAGAAGAGAAGGTTTTAAAAATTCACAAACCAGATCCTCTAGGAAGAAAATCTCACACAACAAGAACCAACTTTAATTCAAAACCACCACTTGCTATGTTCCAAGCTCTAACCATGATTGAATCATGAAATTTCAGTGGTCAAAAAATCTGATCAGATCAAGCAAACACATTCTATTCCCTCCTTAATAAGATGCAAAAATCACGAAATCAACATCATTCCAAGAGCATGGGAACGCAAAGCACGGAGTGATAGACTTGGATTGAACAAAACGCAGAAAGGATTGATCGAATTCGTCAGATTGAGAAGTTAATCAGAGAGAGAGTGAGGAAAAAAACCTTGAGGGACGAAGAGGAGTCATGCGAAAGGAGTAGTCGCCTGAGAATGCATGAAACCGCCGCCGGCAAACTCGCCTCCGTCGTCCATCGATTCGCCGTTTCGTCGAGAGAGAGGAAAGAGAGAGATTCTGCAAAAGAAGAAAAGGAGAGAAAAAAAAAAACTGTCTTTTATATTTTATAAAATCCAATTAGAAATTGACACGTATCAGTGTATTCACAGTTCCTTCTGCTACTCCGCACAGCAACGGTTCTACTAATTTATGGGCCAATTCTTTTAATTTTTATTTTCTTTTAGGCTTAAAAATGGTCTGAGTACCCCAAAAAAACTCTACTGGATATGCTCTTAGGGAACTATCATTCTTTTTCCATCAACATGCATTTCTTATTTTTATTGATAACACTGCATGTAGGACTGTTATACTGTTATGCTGCAATGTTTTCCAAAAATAAGTACTTTGTCATAATTTTATAATTATCAAAACCATAATTTATCTCTTGACAGATTTGATAGATGTTACCTGACTTTGTTGAGTAGAAAACTGTAAAAAGGATTGTGAATTTTTCTGAGGTTTCACTGTTTACTCCGAAGAACATTCCTCTATGCAAAGGCCATGCTATAAAAGACTTCAAACAGTCTTCTAGGATTGTCAGTTTTGAATTGGGCCTCCATAAAAATGTTTCAGATTCTAGCACAACATCTAGGAATATTTTAACAGCTTTTGGTCCAATAGAAACTCCATTAACCAATGCCTCCTTATCACTGCTTTGCCACCGACCTTCTCCCACAACTTCTTCATCATTTATTCCCCAATGTAGTATTCTGCAGTAGTAGTTGATAGATTATGTGCTTGGACTCTAAGAAACATACAGAGAAGAAGCTGATTATGGCAATATGAAATGTAAAATAAATGGTAAACATATGAAAGAAACTCAAACCTTAGGAGCAATGTCTTCTGGTATCACTTTGCCTATAACAATAGTAAAATTCGGAGGCCATGCAATCATTGATCCAACTGCTTTCCTAATATTATAATGAAAACTACAATAATGTTTCATAAATACTATTATGAAATTATGTTATTATTTTTTCCCACTCTAAATAGAAGCGATACTACAAATGTAGAAGACAATATTGAACTATTTAAAATAATAAAGATAAATTTAAAAGAAAATTCCTATATGTTAAATAAATTAAATAACAAAGTTAAATATATTCTCCCCCCATGCGTGGGTCCTCTACTTGGTGATGGTATATTACTCAACCATCACCTCTCAATGTAAAAACATGATGCTAATAGTTTGAGTGTTTGACTTGTAAAAGAAATAACAGCTCTAGAATCCAAAATTTATAGGTTGATGTACGTTAGTAATGTGTTCTATTGGGCTATTGGCACATGTTTTAGAATCTGGTTGAGCATAAATACATGAAGGTGGTGAAATAGAAGTTATAAATTTGGTTGAAACGGAGAGAAGATTAGACCGGCAAGAATCTTAAATAAAAAGAGGAGGTTGAGTCCAACTTATGCCAACTATACAATTTCTTCTTCATGGACCCTCACTCTATCTACATCTCACCTTTTTATTTCATTTTACCAATATTTTATATAAAATAACAATAATTATCACCAATAGTCATAAAATTAAATGTTAGAAAACTATAACACGGTCGGTGCATGGTGTAGGACTACTTTTTACAAAAGTGAGAAAAATGTTGTTTTTTTTTTTCAATCAAACCTCGTATATATTAAATTATCGGAGATGACTCTTTTTGAGAGAAAACCAATTAGGTACCGACGAACTTACATGGAAAAAATAGAAACCTCGTGCTTTTGCAAATTTCGTAAATTTATCGGTACGAATATTATCCTCTCGATAAATATATCTAATACTAAGATTAGCAAATATATTTTTGAAATGAATAAAATCCTTCAATTTTGATGAAAAGGTCGGTTAATCCTCGATATTAGACGTCATCCTTAACAGGTCTGAACAATCCATGATAAAAAGAGTTTTATCCAAATCCAACGCTAATAAACACTTCATAGTCCAAATAAGGATATCTAACTCTACACGTAAACCGAAAAGGCTTCTGTGCGATCCTGCCCCATATGTGGGATTCTAAATATTCTTTTTGTTTTATTGCTTTTAAAAGAAGATAATGTTGTTTTTTATATTGGCATTTTGTGAAATATTTTATATTGCGTTGAAATAATAAGATATGAAGGAAACTAAATGTGGATGGATTTTGTGGTCTCTTCTCATTTTACATTGGTGTATAGTAAAACTACAAATTCATCCTCACGACTTAGAAATTCCCAAAAAGAAAGTTCATGAAGAACACACATAAAAATCAATCGCAAGGAATTGTTTAATCACACATACGTCTTGTTACTTAGTTAGGTTTCCAATATCCTATGCAAGAAAACCTAATAAAATTTTATACTTGAAAATTAATCGGAACAACAAATTAATACAGCAAACATTATCACAATTCACAGCAAGCCCTTGATAACCAGGAGATCGAGCTATACATGCACTACGTTATACGTGTTATAAAACTTTTTTTCAATGTACCAAATAAATTCGACCCAAAATATCAATTCTATGGAAATTCATATAAAAATAGTAACAGGATGAAGTGTTTTAGTAAATAAGTATCTAGTCGATATAGCTCAATGAGCTTAATAAAATAAAAACGTTAGATTGAATTGAAAAACAGTACTATAACCTCTATAAATTAACATTCGATAAATTTCAATAAATCAGTATATTTTTTTTTATTCTTATATTATTTATATATCAATAAATTAATAATTTATAGAGGTTTTCAAGTAGCTCATTAAGGTGAGCTTTATTTAATGAACTGTGCCATAAAAGTTTAAGAAGGAAATTTTGTGCAGGAAAAATTGGGACATTTTTAAGAGTATACTAAATTTTAAAAAAAAATTTGAAAATTACATTTAATATTATCTACACATTAATGAAAATAGACATAAATACCCTTATTATTAAACAATTTAAAATTTTTTTTTAAAAAACTAAAAACTTAATTTATATTTAAAAATAATTCAACTTAAAAAATAAATTACTTTGAAAAATTGTTAAATTCGGAATAAATTATTTAATAAATAAAAATCATAACTAAAACGTATTTATTGTATTTTAAATAATGACTACATGAATCAATTTTTTTATCTTAAAATTTTGAATAAAAAAAGAATTGAAATATTTTTGTTGATATTATTTAGATTTGAATTTATATAAAAATAAATAATTCAAGATCATACAATTTGTATATATATATATATATATCAATGTTTTAGACTTATTTTAATCAATGTTGATTTATTTTTAATGTTGACTTTTTGAACAACGGTTTTGTTTTTGACTTATGTTTACTTAATTATCTTCATAATTGACTTATATTAAAACAGTTGACTTATGTTATGGGTAGTTGATTTATAACATAGTCGATATGATTTGTTTCAAAGTACTTATTTTTTTTTGTTCATCGATTTATATTTGTTTTCTGTTGATTTTTTCATTGACTGTTGATTTATTACATTCTATATTGATTTATTAATAAGGTTGATATTTTAAATGTTGGCCTAAGTTTAATTTTTGTTGACTTATTTATTTTTCTATTAATTTATTTTAAAACTATAGATTTTTGTTTGTTTGATCGTTTTTTTCGCATAGTCGACTTTTGATGATGTTGACTTATTTGTTTTTTCAAATTTCTTATCAAATTTAAGGTATGTATTCAAATTTTTTGGGAAAAATTAAAAGAGAACAAATTAAAAACACTGATATTTAAGTTCATCGAAAGATATCATTTTGCCCAAAGAAAAAAAATTGATATCTAAATAATAAAATAGGTTTACCTAAAAGCTATCAAACCTGCTGATGACCGGAAGCAAGAACTTGAATAGTAGTACCAGCAAACACAAGCCCCACGGCTTTGTGGCAACACCAACAGATCATAGCCTTCAACGAAAGTGTTTGGTTTCCATGTCCGACTCATTCCCGTTGATCCACCAAACCCACTACAAGGCTCCTGGACTGCTCAAATCCCCGACGACCAGCTACCAAAGCTAGATCCCGTACCTAGCAATCTAACCCACTTGAATCTAACACCTCACCTCCCGATCTAGCATCTTCCGCAACTCTGAGCAAGAAACTATTCAATCCGGTCCGGTGGATGCAAACTTCGAGGCAGTTTATAGCGGCTGGTGGCTCAATCAAGCCCCCATAAACCGGAATCCACGAGCGCCTTCTAGGAATCCAAAGAATCCACAGTTAACCACCAGTACAAACAACGCAACCCAACAATCTCCCACTGATTTCCGCCCCAACTGCAGCGTCCGATTTGAAGGGTGAGCCACTGGCCTCTTCAAACCCAACAATCTCCCAGTGATTTCCTCCGTGAACCACTGGCCTCTTCAAACCAAATTAACACGACTTCGGATCTTCTCGACCTCCAAATCGTAGCCACAACAGCATCAAATGGGAGAAAAGATCACACCACCGCTTTCAGAGAATAGATTTGCTCACCACTGTCCTCCTTTTGCAAAACCAAGACCTACAATGAAGATCTTCCCCTAACCTTACCCGTCAAACGAACCAGATATCTAAGAAGAGAAGCACCGCACACACTGGAGGAGGAAAATTCGATAGATTCGGCGACCAAACCCAGATCCAGACCTCCAGAGCTAACCCAAAATGAAAGCCCAGATACCCCTTGCTCACCAAAGCCACACCAACCACCAGAGAGATGACGACACACGAACAGCCCGTCCAGCCGTCCGCAAGCATCCAAACCAAGTTAACCCCAACAGCCAATCTCAAGCGAACCTTCCAACGACGTGCCAACACGTGCTTTATAACCACCAACTAGAGCCCAGATCTGACACGAATGACAACTTCACCGGAGGAGAAAGACTCATCAACGGGAGTAGACAGAGCAGGAAATAGTTAAAGAGGAGGGAGCCCTCTCCGGCGCCAGAAGGGCATGCCACAGAGGCAAACAGAGTTGAGAGAAAGATAAACTAGAGAGAAGGAGGAGAGTTTAGCGAGAGAAAGATAAATATTCAAAACTAAAGAAACAATATTTGTTCCTATCATTTACTCTTATTAATGTGCATTGAATGTATAGATTGAAACTTAGGTACTTAATTAAGTTGTTACCAAAATAAAAGAGTCAAAGATTCCTTTTGAGTTATGCAAAGATATTAATTTTAAAATCTAATGTATACATATATATACTACTTGGGTGACTTGGTTTTACCAACTTATACAAAACTATATATATAAAAAAATATAGCTCTAAATAATGAATAAATTTTTTGTTTTAATCATTGTATTTGCTTTGAGTTTTGGATCGAACAATGCAAGCAAACTATTTCCTAAAAACAAAGTAATTATCAAGAATTCTCTCAACAGGAGTGATGATATTCTCACGATTCATTGTATATCTGATCAAGACGATCTTGGTATTCACTTAGTACGTCGTTCAGACTTATATATCTTTAAATTTGGGGATAATTTTTTTGGTGGGACTAAGTTTGACTGCAAACTATCGCATGGAGTGGGTTTTAAATCTTCTGTTACTTTTACTGCTTACAAAGAAGATCCTTATTTTTACATTAAATTTGGTGATTTTACGTTTTGGGATGCTAGAGAAGATGGAATCTATCTCTCAAATGAGTATTATCATGAAAAGTTTATGTATAGTTGGTAAAATCTTAGTCTCAAAGCCATATTGTCTTTTATATTTGATGTTAATGAATTTAATGATATGAGGAAATAATAGTTAATATATTGTATTTTTGAAATTATATGCAAAACCTAAAATTATCAGTTCGTAATTTATGCAATTTGACAAATCCTAATTTACAATATACACCATAAAAAGAATACAATTGTTTGATTACACGTTAAATTGCCTTTAAATGGGATTTTTATAATTAAAGTAAAATGAATTATATCTAAGCAAACAAATTATATGTTTAAAACGCATAGGTCCAAATTGGTTCAATAATTCGTATCTGATCTGGAATACAAAAAACAAATGATACTGCAAGCATTTGAATTAAAAAAAAAATCTTTTGATTTATTAATTTTCAAATGAACTATAGAATCCAAGCATCAAAATCAAAATTTTGACAAAAACTAGTTACCATTCTCCAAAATCAAGATTTGATAACTACTTTCGGAGCAACAATTCTCTACAAAAGTAATTACTTAAAACAAAACATTTGATCTGTTTCAAACAATTCTAACAAGCATTAAGATTCTCATTCATTTAGTTCATAAAGCACCCTAACATCCGCTATTGTTGGTTGGCTGGGGAAGTTTTGCCCAACTAATGATTGATTCAGCCATTCAACATTATTTTTGATGGTTTGATGAAATCAATATAGGGCTCTAGCCGTGTGAAAAAACATATTTGAAAATATTATTTACATATCATAGTAAAAACACAAATTGAATTGAGATTTCGTTCAATAGAACTATATGAATGATCAAATTTTGTTTAGGGCTCTGTTCAGAAAGTTAGTCGCTGTGACAACGACAGTTCTTCATAAACTTACTTTCAAATATTCTTTATCTTTTCTTCATCTCTTCTACTTTCTGTCACATTGATCTGAATTTTAAAAATTTGGAATTGCCAGTTAAAGCATCGACAAAACCCAAAGCCTTTGCTTGAAACAGCAATAGTCGCTTATTTTTTTCATTTTACAGATCTGCAAAACCAAATCAAATTGTCATCGCCAAAAAATTCAAATCTATACTTTTCTTATTTTTTCTTCTCT
Source organism: Camelina sativa (assembly GCF_000633955.1). NCBI lineage: Eukaryota > Viridiplantae > Streptophyta > Magnoliopsida > Brassicales > Brassicaceae > Camelina > Camelina sativa. The sequence goes on from NC_025700.1 coordinate 8,240,640, forward strand.
ATACTATACAACCTAACTTAAAAAAAAATCAAAAAATCAAAAACACAGCGTTTAGAAAAAGTCGCGCGACACTGAAACGCACAGGGCCTCGCTGTCATAGTCTCCTCGCTGTTCACATGAAAGTGAGTTTCTTTCCTTTCTTTCTTTCTTACTTTCTTTCTTGTTTTTCACTTTTATGCTTTGACAGTTTTTGTTTTCGCAACGTTCAACATTATAGCATATTGGAAAACTAAAAATGTGTATAAATCTCATCATTTCGTAAGTTTTTTGTAATTAGTTGATATGTTCTTGTAGCTTAGTTGGTTAGATTTCGGCCTTTTAATTCTCAAACTCAAGTTCAATTTCCATTATTGTTAATATTTATCTTCATTTTTTAAATTATTGGATCATAACTCATATTCAATTTAGACAATAAAACTAATTTTTAATTTTTCTTTTCCTGACTATGTAACGTTCCGACCGCCACTTTTCATGGGGCCCCATGTCTACTCCCAGTCCATGGATCCACCTTTCACAGTTTCGGCAGTCACTTCCCAAAAGGTTACCCCATCCTGAAACTATTTCAGCTTATGCACGCTTAACTTTGGAGTTCTCTTGGGACCCTTGAACAAAAAGATAAGTGCACCTTGGTGACATAGATGGCGAAATCAATTCTTCCTCTCCGCAAGTCTCTAAAACTGGGGTGTCATAATTGTAACATCCGTGAACCGTAATCTCGGTTTGGGAGGTGCATCGGTCGATGAGGTGTCAGTCGATGCAAGGTCGATTTTGTGTGGTTCGACTATAAACGTTGTGTTTTGGGGGATAGGAAAACCTTGAGTCGATTATAAAAGGCGGTTTGTCGTTTTGTGGCCGAGTTTTAGCCGCTTTTGAGAGAAAATAAAGAGAGAAAAGAAGTTCTTGCTGTTCTTGAGGATTTTGGGAGATTTGTGGTTGTTCTTGGGAAGATCTGAAGCTAGGAACGTTGAAGGAACGTGCTAGGAGCGTAGGTCTATCATTTTAGGGTCAAAATCCTCTTTGGCAAATGTGAGTGCATGACCATGGCTTATCTAATCTTGAGATTTCTCTGATCTGCTTGTTTATGTGTTGTTTGGCTTGTTAGAACGTTATTTGGGGCTTTGCGAAGTTTTCTTGTGGCTTGAGATCAAGTTTTTGATGATATAGGAACGGTGATCCGGCGAGAAGCTTTAGGGAAAACGATGCTCGACAGGTGCGTCGGTCGATGCAGATGCGAGGACGGCACGTCTGACCTAGGAGCATTAGTTGATGCCATGTGGAGGTGTCGGTCGATGCAACAAGGGATTTCGTGAAATGTCGAGCACACGTCGGTCGATGTAGTGATAGTGTCAGTTGATACAAGCTAGTCTTGTATCGGTCGATCTAAGCTTGTGTCGGTTGATGCAACCCCTGTTAGTGTCGGTTGATGCATATATGGTGTCAGTCGATGCAATTCCTGGTTTGTTTGTTGATTGTTGTTTGATGGTTAGAGTATCTCAAATGCTTGATGTATAGCTCAGTAGATGGGAAGATTGCCTCACTGAGTGTTTATAAAATATGCATGCATTTCAATTTGTATTTGTGGTACAGGGAAAGGCAAAGTGTGATTGTGGAATCAAGGCTATGAAGAGGAGTATCTTCTAGAGGCTCGGTTGTTTGCTCTGTGTCTTTTTTAGGATGTTAGAGTGGAACTTAGTGGTCTAAAACGGATGCTAGGATTTCTGGTTTATGATTTGTTTTATGTTCTGGATTGTTAATGGTTTGGTATTATGTTATTTCTCTAATGGTTATTAGTTATTGGATTTATTATTTTTATCCGCTGTTGTTATTGTTTGCGGTAGGTTGCTAGCGAGTATGGGAACACTAGATATTAGGATTTAAAAAAAAGGGGTTGGATTGTTTCAATAATTCACCCATGTAACAAATCGCAACGTCCTCTTTGCGCACCAAGACCGTAACCCTCGACAGTGTGAGCCTACTCAACTCCACTCTCGTCTGATTTCGGCTCTGATACCACATATAACGCCCCGACCGCCACCTCTCTATGGGCCCCATGTCTACTCCCAGTCCATAGGCCCACCTTCCTTAATGGGCCTCACGTCCTCTCACAAGGCTCGTGAGCCCATATATATTCGACAGTTGGTTTGCTACGTCAGAGAGGCTTTAAAGACTTGTTACCGTCCCTACAATTCACCACATGATCTTCCATGTGCTTTGTCCTCACTCGCACTGTTCGATAGTCACTTACCAGAAAGGCACCCATCCTGAGACTACTCCAGCTCAAGCACACTTAACACTGGAGTTCTCTTGGGACCCTTAACCGAAAAGATATGTGCACTTTGGTGACATAGGTGGCCAAATTAATTATTTTTCAAAGCTTTCTGCAAGTCTCTGAAACCGGGGTGTCATAGGCTATCTCTTATTTTGTCTTTAATTTGAGTTGTATATAAAAGAAATGTTTTATTAAAGTTAAATATAATGATAAGAATATCTCTAGAACAATTTAAAAACTTATAAAAGAATTTTAGTTTAAAGGATGTAGGTTACATTGAAAACAAAAAAATAATAAAAAAATTACAAATATATATATATATATATATCAATTGACCCCGGTAAAAAAATATTTTTGGAACTGCCACTACTCCTTAATTTCTCTCTAGAGGCTGACACATCATCTGTAAGAATTACGAATAAGTGAGTATGAGAAGGAAAGAGAAAGAGGTAGAATGATTAGGAGAGAGAGAGAGAGAGAGAGAGAGAGAGAGAGACGGCTAGGTTAGCATAGAAGAGAATGAGAGATTCTCATTCCTTGAATAATAATGACCTAGTTACAAACTATTTATAGGGACACGATGAAGTTTATATAAGGAAACTACTAGAATGTACATTTGTAACGTAAGAAGAACGCGTTCTTATAAGATAAGGAGAACGCATTATTATAACATAAGGAGAACGTGTTCTTGGTGTGTTCATGTTCACATCATCATTATGTAAAATTCTGAAGCTGACACCTCATTTAAATACTTAACCAATCAAATTAAAATAACTAATACAACTAACTTTTATTTATGCTTACCTGTCAACATTATGAAGTATTTACGGTCCAAGAAAAAAAAAAGTTGAACCCTATAGAAGTGGTGACGATGATTGAACGATTAACTTGTTTATTTTTTTACTTTATGAAACAACCCGATCTTCTTTTTAGTAATAATAATAAAATAATGAAATACCCTATAATATTTAATTATAACAAGAACAATAAACCAAAAACAAATCAACATGCACAGCTTAAACATATAAATCAACTCCAAATTATCATAAATAAATTATCAACCAAAACCAACAAAAGCCAGCAACCTAACATGCTTATAAACCAGGTTCCAACATAATAAATAACAAGTCTTCACCACGTTCAAGAACATTCCTACGCCCCCCTTTGTCCTGCACTCAACAATAAAAGACGTTTTTATCCTTACAAACCCTAAACCTTCAAAACCTTATAAATACTCATTTAAGCCCTAGGGTTTAGAGTGTGCACAAATTGGAGCAGCCAAGAGATCACGTCCAGAGGAGCAGCCGACGACCAGAGCCTTCTCTCGTTTCTCTCTTTAAATCTTTGAACTTCACCAACTCTTTTCTATTATATTTTCTTTGTTCTTTGTTTCTAAAGGAAGAAAAGATTCTATACTTTGTTTTATAATCATTGAAGTAATATTTAAAACTTTTTTCTCTCTTTATTCTTTTATGTTTATGAGTTTATTAAACCTTGCTTTGATGATTCCCTTAAACATGCTAGAATAGTTTTCTAGTGGATTTAAAGGGATAATCAAAAGGGGGCAGAGATGATCTTAGTTTAGGTGGCAATTTTTAGGATTTGTTATATTTAAATTCTGTTTATTCTATACTTTAATTATAAGTCTTTACTTAATGCTTTAAGCTAGCCTCATGAACTAACTAAGATCTAAAGTGTGTGTGCGTCTCCACAAACCACTTACCTATGGAACTTCATGGATTAGGATCAAACCTGTTTGAAATGCTTTGATCTATGCGTCGTTTCCTGCGACAGTTGAGTAACGGAGTATAGGGATATTAGACGGTTAGCTTGTGATCTATAAGTTAATAGTTCATTCGTGTTTTGTATTCCGATTCTTAGATAAACAAACTAACCCTAAACTTTCCTAGATAGATAGATCATCAATCCTGTGCGATTTCCCTTGATGCCCAACGCTTGTCTCATTTATTTTACTTGCTTTTTATTTACGTTTATTGTTTACTACGACCGTGACAACCAAAACCCCATTTTTATTGAGTCCTAGCCTTACATCCCTTTCAACGGAACCATTCTCTCTCTGTGGGATCGATCGTTAAATACTACTACCGATTAGTTGTGCACTTGTAGCCGTCGAGTGGTCTTTTTAAGGTAAAAGATTTTGAAGCGAAAAATCACACGCATCACCAACCGTTAACTGTCCAATCCCTCTGGTGGAAAGCTATCCCTTGAGGTCACGGAGTATCCAACAAAATCTAGTTTGGATCAGGTAATAGACGAGACCACGATTCCATTCTCAATCTCCGCTCCTCCTAATTCACTCCTTAGAAAAAACATTCCTCTAAACTGCAGATATCTCCTAGAATATTGACTCAAATCCAATTCCATTAATGAAGAGACTAGATAAACGGCTTTGGTATAATTCCACCAAATTTCATTACCTTTGGGTATAATTTGCTCTGTCGAAATCCTTTCCTCCCAAACCTTTACAATTCTGTATTTTTCCCTAATCTCCTTCACACCATGCCAAGCTTCTCTCTCGCTCTCTCTTTGCTTTACTCATAGCCTAAACATGAAATCATAAACAACATCAGCAAGGAGAAGGGTCTTCGAGACTTATACAAACAAATAAGGGCTTTTTGTTTATTTAGACCAAATTAAGATTTAATTAAACCATAAATTAATTAAAACCACTCTCTTGGTTTACTCTACACATCACAATTCTATCCTCGGAACATAGGTGTTACAATTTCTCCAACTAACATAGATTCATCCTCGAATCTGAAAACACCTCAGCCCATCTGCAAACGACTTCAACCACCTTCGCAATGGTTGACACCACAACCTAACCCCACTAATCAGCCCAATTCTGCCCCCCCTTCCGCTAGCACAATCCTGACCCACCCGGTCAAGACCAAAGGGGAAATCCGAGATTGAACCCCCACCAATCTTTGAGATCCGCATCTAGTTAATATGCTTATCTCCATGTCTTTGACACTTTTTCCCCCAACTCATCTACTCTTAGGTTGGAACCTTCGAGCCAAACCAATCTCACTCTCAGACCCCCTGTTTTCGAGCCATATCGATCTCACTCTCAGACCACCGTCTCAGAGCCATACTGTCTCACCCTCGGGTCATCACCCATGAGATATTGGACCAAGAGAACCCCCATATTCTCTATCACCCTCAGGACCGCAGTCTCTCGAGCTATCGGTATTTAGGGAACCCCCCCCCC